>NC_041383.1:318081864-318095603 GCF_002162155.2 Triticum dicoccoides | reverse complement strand
ACACACAAACACACACACACACACTCACACACACACACACCCCACACACACACACACACTAAGACTTCATCTCACACACACATGCTCTAGACGGAGTATTTGTTCCTACCACCGTTCATCCAACCTTACCCGTATGATAAACAATCACCTTTATTTACTTGCATAACATGGACAAATTCCACTTTACTTTAGTAGTCAGCAAACTTATCATCTGTACCCTTATAAAAAAATGAGTTGGCGATGATGGTGTGCCTATCATCTTGTAATACAAACCGTATGATCTATATCTGGCAGATAGAAAGCAAACTATGATAATTTTACAAAAGATACCTGCACCTCTCTCCACATCATTATCTCCAAAAACCTCATTGCTCAGCAACTAAAAAAGGAATAAGTCTCTGGAACAATCTAGCATGCATGGTGGTCACTGACGCCTGCCGGCGCCGTCCATCCCCATGCCTTTGCCCATTCCAACCACCATTCCGCACCACGCTCCACTCCTCCTCGCCTTATCTCTCATCTTTCATTTTTTTGATGACCTTCTTGAGATACCAGTTTTCCGATAAAATTCTCGAGATATCATTAGTTTTTACACATGGGATTACTCCTGCATGGGTCAATCACAACAGGTGTTTTGTAAAAAAATGCATATTAATGTTCCGTGCAATGCACGAGAATCTTGCTTGTAATTATATAACGCAAATCACGAGCAGGAAGTGACATTTTTTTGACACAACCATGTTAACATGGCCACGTAAATCACTAGCTAAAGTAAATACCATTATACTTATATCTCGATGCAAAAGGTTGAGTACATGTCCGAAGAGTAGAGTCGCACACACGCGCTCTGTCTCTCAGAATCTCTCTCACACACACACAAGTTACGTGACGCCCACTTAAGCGGACCCATATGTTACAATTTGTGCACCCGGGTGTACACGTGATGCTACGCATTTATTTAAGCCGGAAGGCGAACCCAAATAGTAGCTGCATTCATCCCCCTCCCGCCGCCTCTTCTCTGGTCACCGTCACCCGGTAGCCATGACCCAGCCGAAGGTAACAACATACGCCATACTCCCGCCAGAGCGGCGCTTTAATATGGAAATTTTAGTGGTCATGCATGCATCTTTTTGTGCTAGCCCTCCTATATAAGGGTTGACCGGTCGCTTCCCGCGGACGTGCGCGGGCGGTGGAAGAGGAAGAAGAAGGGAAGCGGGCTGTGGAGTAACGTTTTTTACCACAATTTCTTAGGAAACTGAGTGCAATAATTGAGTAGTTTTGCAAACTACCAGTACTACACCTGAAACGGTTCAAAACCTATACACCCTTGCTAGCACACGCTTACCACGTGAAACGGTCAGTGTCGCCCTGGAGCGTCAGTGCCGCATTAATGCCCGGCCAGACCGGAGGCGACCTCTCACTGGCGCCGGCTTTGAAGTGGCGCGACGGCCGAGAGAGCACCGCTTCCCGGTGCACGCGACTGCTCCGTGTCGAGACTGGCCATAGGCCCTATTTGGATCAATGGGTTAGAGTTAGTTTGAGCTAGTTGAGGCTCAAATAGCCGTAAAGTATCCAAGTATGAGGGTTTAAATTGGAGCAAGTTGCACCGAACCCACCAAAAAAAATATCCCACCCAAGGGTTGATAACTGGAGAGAGTTCTCATTGGGACCACTAAAAAATCACTTTTCTCTCTCCATCAAGTGCATTTATTGTTAATCTAACCATTTCACCCAAAAACTTCTTGGGCTACAGTTAGTTCAGGGTTAGTCTTGAGTTAGTCTAACCTCTAGCTAAGTTAGAGTATCAAACAGGACCAGTATAGGACATGCAAGTTGCTCAAAGCATACAGGCAAATTCGTACGTGAAAGGATTTTTTTCTTTTTGAAAACAGAACGTGAAAGGAATTTTTTTAGAATGCTGTTGGCATGTCGCTAACATGTGATGAGTTAACCGACCTCAATAGACGGCAAAAACGCCATCCCACCGCACTTTGATAGACATGAGGAGGGAGAAGCGATACATGTTGTTGGATTACTAGAGATAGGTGTCGCACGGAAGCCAAGAAATATGGTGATAGCGTGGGTTAGTCATGTACTAGTATGATGTAACTACACTAGGCTGCCGTGTTTCGTACTCTTCCAGTCAACTCTGGAGATGATTGGTTAATTTTATATCGCTGAATAATATTAAATATTATGACTGTATACGCTCCACCACGAGGTTCCTTGCTCCTTCTCGATCATCCGGAATCTATGTTCTTCCACTTTATTTTGCCAACACGTGAGCTTTGTTCATCCCTTTGCCAACACGCGAGGCATCTAGCATCAAGGTACACGTGTTATGCAAGGATCGTTCCATCTATACGAAGAACACGTGGGACTGGAACTACGAGACGGACATGTACCCAGGAGTGGACGTACGAACCTGAGTAATGTAGCGCAGTAAGTGAAGTTGAAAGGCACAAATGGTATGAACATGCATGGCATATAGGGTGTGTTTGGTTGCGTTCTCGTCTCAGCATAGTTGTTCCCTCTTCATGCACGCTCAACTCAACATCCCTCTTCATGCATTCTCTCTTCATGCATTCTCTCTTCATGCATGCTTCTAGTGTATTTGTGCTAAACTAGTGTGGACTCATGCACCCTCCATACACTCTACCAAACACCCAAAAGTAGGTCGAGAAGGGAACTCTTGGGCGGCATTTGTCTCTTACTACGTACTACCACAAAATGTTGTACGTGCAATGCACGGTGATGTTATGTAGTACGTGCCTAAGTACTCTACTACTACTATATTAGTTGGAGGCACATATTAAATTTTATATTTGTTTACGTGTATGCCCCGAGACCTTCCAACTAGACGCGTCTTTCTCTCTAGGTCGCACTTTGTATTATTCGTACCACTAAGTAATACTACGTGTGGTCTCCGACCCAGAAGTGGAAGAAGTGTATACGCTCTACCACACTGTTTTTTACGCTGGGATCTACCAAGCTGTTCATGTACCACTCCTTTCGCTGACGTGTGGGACATCTAGCACGTGCCGTGTTTGGCACCCTTCGTCGTAAGAGTTGGAACGCTAGCATTCATCAGAAATAAAAGATAACTATAAATCAGCAGTGATACTATTTTTTTGCGAACCAATCAGCAGTGATACTATACCACGCAGTTTCCTTGCTCCTCGATATCAGAAAGAATACTTCCGTTCACCAACATGTGGGACATCGACCATCCTGGTCCACTTGCCATGCACGCAGAACTCCAAGGAAGAGCCACCCAGGTCGTCGCGCCGCAGTAACAATGACTAATGAGTCGTCAAATCACGGGCCCACTTCCCACTTTGAAGTTGCTCGGACGAAGGAACCATCATGACTTTGTTGAATTCCGCTTCTTGAAGAAAACTACTGTACCAGCAGTACTGCTAGCTATAGTAGTTACGCCAACAGAGGCGTCCTTTCGTTCATAGGATAGGAATTTTAGAGGAATATGAAAATCATAGGAAGTGAGATGACATGCATCTCAATTCCTATAGAGAAAGAGATACCATTTGATGCATAGGATAGGAATTTTTCCATTTAGTGTAGGCTAATGTACTGGTAATTTGCTCTAAAAACTACAGTAGTAACTAGTAGTACTGGTACATGCTCGTACTCAGACACAGACACACACACTAACTACTAGTACTACTACTTCTCACATGCTACCCAGACGCCGTTGTTCTCCTTCCTGGCTTTGTTGGCGACACCCCACCGTGCTTGGATCTCCACCGACCTCTCCGCAGCAGCGCGTGCGTCCTTTTCTTTCTTGCGGCGGCGGGCCTCTCTTTTCTTGAGTGCTTTCTGACTTTTCCGCTCCCACTGTGCGGCTTTGGCCGCCTCTTGCTCTACCGCCCATTCGGCCTTGGCATCTTCAAATTCCTCCCACATAGTTGTGAGGTCGCGAGCGGTGATGAACTCGGCACGGCGGGATGCCATCACTTCCCTACCATTTTGTGTGCGGGCGTGGGCAGCGAGGAACTCGGCGCGGCATGATGCTATTGCTGCATTACCGGTTAGTGTGCGGCACGGTAGCATGAACGACGCTTGGTGAGAGCTCTGGGGAGGAGTGGCCGGACAACCATATAGTGCATTGGTTTGTCAAGAGCTCAATGACATAAGACAAAGCAAATTTGGATTCCCCTTCAATCCTGGTCATTTATTACCAAGTAAAATGCATTGACGGTCATCGAACTTGTCTTGATAGCCCACTTTGATCAATGTATACGAGATATGGTGATTATATGGTCACTGGCTCAGCGTATAGCTCCATATTTGTCTGGTTGACCAGTCAAACAGTCTGGATGCGCCTCATCAGCTCGTGTTCTTTATCTATCTATGCAGGCCTCCCTTTCAATGGAGAAAGAAATACTGTAAAAACCAAAATTATGCGTATGTGGGGAATCAAACCACGGACTCGTCGCTGCAACGCACCCTCGTCAGCCAAATGAAAATGAAATACTTCATGTTAGACACTCATGCTCATGCTGTCAAAGCATGCTAATGCATGCACGTCGCCCTCTAAATCAAAGTCCTGCTCATGGCGCAACGCAAATGGCGAGCCCATCACCTGCGCGCCCCGGCGGTGCCTGACATTACTGTTTAGACGTTTGATGGAGGCCTACGCGAACGCCAAGCATGTATTCACCTGGCTCAACACCAACGGTCATACTCGGACCGCCTTGCTCATGTATATCGTCCATCACAACGACAATCTATAAAACAACCTAGCTAGAGAGGGTACTATGGTAGTATGGTACGGAGTATGAACTATCGTGAGCGACCGATCTTAGTGCCACTGCACACCGAAACCCCTTCCATCGCTAGCGTGCGCTTCCCCCCTAAAACGGTCACCGTCTCTCCGGAATGTCAATGCCGCATTCACCGGACTTAACTGCAGGTGCAATTGGTGTGTCACTGACATGCGGGCTAGATGCCTATTGGGACCACATGTCAGTAACCCAACGCATCTGCAGTTAAGTCACTGAAGCGGCGTCCGCATTCATGCCCGAAGAACCTACTCCAGCGCCAGTGGTCCATCCATCTTCCGCGGCTCATTGCCATTCGCCCGCTATATTAACTTGAGCCCCGGCTCCCAGCCATAGCCAAAGACCCACACTTATTCTCCTCCGGTCCCTTCCTTCTCTCGGCACCACTCCAACCATGGCCTCCTGGCGCTCCAAAGCTCTCTTGGACGTATAGTCGCAGGAGCAGACAAGGGACATTGGCGGCTCCATTCTGGGCGCGCTCCAAAGCTCTCTTTGACGTACTATCACAGGAGCAAACGAAGGAGATTGCCGGCACCCTCCCCGGCCGCCCTCTGCCGCCACGACCACGAAGCCAGCGCGGGCGCGGGCGCAGCCGGCAGCGAGGAAGAGTAGTACACGGTAGGTCACCGCCGCTCTGGTCTCGGGAAGGCCACCGCTACTCCACTCAGTCGACGCTAAGCTTGGTGGGGTAAACATCGGCAGCCGATTAACCGCTTGACGGCGACGTGGAGGTGGAAATCTTCTGAACCTTGTACTTCGGAGGAGGAGGTTATCGAGGAGGATGAGGAGGAGGCAAAGGCAATGGCCGGCTTTCTCGGGTTCATGGCCGGACATGGTCGGGCGCCGGCGATCGTTTAGATTAGGTTTATAGTAGGTTTTAGTACGGTTTGTGTGAAATATGTAATGAATTTCATCCAGTTTGTAGGAAAAGTTTTCGAAATGTAATGAATTTCATCCGGCTAATTTGAAATTTGCTTTGTTTGCACGAATTTCGTCCGGTTAGTTCATATAGTTGTCGAAAGGTATGCGGGCAACATCAGATGGCATCCATCATTGTCCTTGGACAGATGTCGGTGTAAATTTTTGGGCCAGCGCTGGAGATGGCCTAACTATCATGCTATAATCGCTAACAGTCCTCCATTATTTGGCAGGGAACAGTTATCCCTCGATCAAAATCAGATCCGTGGTGTTCGCACTCCTCCCTCGTAAGAGTGTAAACTCTTGCTTACATAAAAATGGAGCAATTGGATGGCACTGTAGCACGTCATATCACTCGAACTAGCCCACCTAACGAGCGGGAAAGCACCACCCTCGCCATTTTGTTCTGGATTTCTATCGATCGATCGTGTGAAAATGTTACGCTTCGCAAGTTCTAAAGGAAAAGGCGGCACACTTACGACTCTTACGCGTCGCACCCCCGATAGTCCAGCTCGAACGCCGCTCACCAGAGGGGACACACATTGGCACCGTAATTGAATAAACCGTCGATAGCCGAAATCTAATCACTCGACGGGCGTCGGCTGAGAAGAGAGAAACGGAGGAGGGAGAAGAGATCGCCCGCCCGTCGCGCACGGACTCCAAGAAATATATGGTGATAATGTGAGGTGGGCCATGCTGGAGTCCAGACCGCTTCCGGATCCGGCTCTCACCGCCCTGGGCCCTCAAGACGCCAGCTGCCCGCCGCATGCATGCATAGCAAGTAGTACTCCTTATGTGGAACGGAGAGAGGCATTGACAAAGTCAAGGAGTGGGCTTTGCAAGAGCCCGTCTCTACACGTGCTCCTAGGTATAAAAAATAATTCTAAAAAAAGGCATAGAAAACAATTGTGTCTTAGAAAAAGAAAGGTAAGAAACATTTGAGAGGAAATAGATAGAGAGAAAGTGAGAAAAAGCTGTAACCTGGGCATTATATGAGGAAGGAGGGAGTGGTGCACATGCGAAGTTCACTGGGCTGCCATGTTTCACACTCCTCCGTCGTAAAAGTGGAGACAATTGCTTTCATCAAAAATTAACAATGAATACTCGTTGCTCGTCCTCTATATCGGAAAGAATACGGGACGTCGACCATCCTGGTCCACCTGACATGCACAAAATTATCCTCGCCTACCCCGGTCGTATCGCAGGCCCAACCTTTCCCACTATAAGTTGTTCGGACGAAGGAACCATCATGACTTTGTTGAATTCCGCTTCTTCAAGAAAACTTAATGTACCCGCAATACTGCTACCACACGCGAAGACTGGACGGCGTTGTACCACGTCATATCACTAAAACTCACTAGGCCAAACTAGCCCGCCTAGGTCATCTATTTTGGAACGGAGGTTGTACGTCACTGCACTGCTATGATTTTGTGTTGCATGTTCTCTGTACTTTTTCTATGATTTTCCTACCCTATGAACCAAATGAGGCCTGAATGTATCCGTGTCGAGTATTGTCTGATCGATCGCTAAGCCTACAATTTTTGGAGCGAGGGATAAGTATAAGTGTACCACGAGCACATCATCCCCAACGTTTCTCTTTGGTGAGTGTTTTGCAAGTACTATAGCTCGCACAGTAGCTAGCCTACTAACACAAAGAATCATCAAACAAGCCCTGCTGATATGATAAACAGTTCAAACTTACATCTAAGCATGCCATATATTACATCAAAAGACGGTGAGGATACATCTGTTGGTGCCTCCCGGTCAACTCAACACACACCTTCACCACCCTCTCCTCCACCTCCAGCTGGACCTGAGCCTCTTGGGCGGCGACGACGTCCTCAGCCATGGCGGCCTGTCGCTCCCTCACCTCCAGCCTCTCTAACGCCAAGCTATGTTCCACGGTCTCCAGCGTCAAATCTTTGTGGCGTCTCAAGAGCTCCGCCTTGGCAAGGGCCACCTCGCCTGGTGAGGAGGCAAGCAGGGTGCGACGCTCCTCGAGTTCGTGTTGCAGAGCCGCATTTGAAGACAGGAGATCTCGCTCCCGCTCTTTAGCCGCCTCGCGGCCGCGGTTGGCTGCCACGGCCTCTTCCATGGAACGGGCGCAAGCTTCGCAGGAAGCCGCAAGCGAGGCTACCGCTCGCGCTTCAGCTTCGTCACGCTGAAGCTTCCCAAGGTTGATGGCGACCTTTAGCCGCTGCCACTCATCCTCTAGGCGGCGGTTGTCTGCCTCAAGCCTGGTGTCGATGTTGGCAAGCTCCCTGCCAAGATGGACCATCGCATGCATCGCTTCACCGAAGAGCCCGAAGCGCACCGCCCTACGCCCACGAGCGAGCGCGAGCTCGTCGCCAAGACCTTCCCCGGCCCGAAGGCCGCTTGGGAGGCACTGGGTGCTTCGCCAGTAGTCGGCCGGGGGCTGGCAGGTGTAGCCCCATAGCTTGAAGACGAACGCTGCCCAGGGCACACCCCCTGCTGGCAATGACAAGAGGAAGGATCACCGGTGTACCCTCTATCTCACGGGCAGAGTCGTGGGGAGAGGGAGCATGGGGCCCGGTTCCAGGGCACCCTTGCGGCGTCGTGTTAACCGAAGTTGGTCCCACGACTTGCATAGGATCGGGGCGTTGGGAGCTGCGTGCATGCATTGAGTTGGAGTACATGAAGATGCATGCCTCCCAAGGTTTCACCTTCGTGGGGTCCCTGCAAAACCCCAACCATGAGAAAGCGCGGCGCGCAAGGAGGACAAGAGCAAAGGTACTTACTCATTGGCAGCCACATATCTCCTCGGCCGCAGCGGCTGACGGGTGCCATCATTGCGGCATGGGTACCTCTTCCTCTTCACGAGCGACTCAAGGCACACTCGGCGCCGACCAGACCCCGACGGGCGATGCTCAGGAGGGGGAGCGCTCGGCGTGGTATCTAGAGCGGGGGTCCCACGGACAGGGGCAGCCAGCGAGACCTCCTGGCTCACGACTCCGGGGCCATAGGTGTGCTCCTTGCCGTCAGCAGCCACTCTGGAGCCACCATACCAGGCATCAGAAGCCCTGCCTCCAGAGCTTGGGGTTGCACTAGTTCTGCGACAGCTCCCTCCACGGCCCTAGAAGCCTTGGCCTCCTGAGCCTCTAGCGGGGCTCGGCCTCTAGAGGAGGTCTCGACAGCTGATGGAGGCGCGCGCCCCCTGCCTCCACACTTGGGGCGCACGCGGCAGGGTCGATGAGGACAGGAGCCATGAATACAGGGTTCTCGCGGTGCCCGTCAATGCCCTCGGGAAGCAAGCCCCACTCGTCAAACAGAGGCATTTGCCCTGCAAAGGCCGCCTTGTTCGAGCACGGATAGAGAAGGCAGCCACCCCCGGAAGGTCAGCAGGCTCGGACTCGCCGGTCAGAATCTTGAACATGACTCCCAAGGTATCAGTAGCAACCGATGGCTTCTGTAGCCTCATCGAATCTCTAACGCCTGTGAAGTCCCACATCGGACCAGAATGGCGCTGAAGGGGAGCAATGCGCTGCTTCACGAATTCCTTCACCACCATTGGCGCCGTTACCTCCAGTTCTTGGAGCCTCGCCAATATCTTCCAAATGAAAGCAAGACGCCAGTCGCAGAGCTTCTCATGGCACCAGCAGGAGCTAGGCGAGGCCGGCGACCCAAGAATGAAGAGCAGGGGGCTGAATGCGCGGGCGTCCATAAGGAGCCACTGCTTCCGGTATCCCTTCACGACAGGCGAGAGCTCGAAGTCAATCCCCGAACTCGCGGTCACGGCCACGGCTTCAAAGGTCACACACCTAGAGCATTGGCGGGCATCAACCAACCGAAGCAAGAACAAATGGCGAAACAAGGCCACGGAGGGAGTGATGCCTACCATGGCCTCCTAGAGGAAGGCGAAGACGGCAAGACGGATGACAGAGCGGGGATCCAGATGCAGTAGATGGATCTGGTAATGCGACATCACAATGTTGAAGAAGGGGAAGAAAGGAGGAATCAGCCCAGCAAGGATATCATGAAGATAGATGGGGATCTCGGTGAAGCTCATCTCTCTGGTTCCCCAAGACGCAGGAAGAACAAACGTCGTCCTCCCCTCATTGGAATCGGCAGCGAGCGCAAGGCGAACCTTGTCCAGCCCCTCCTCATTGATCATCGTCGACTTCCCAAGGGCTAGCTCTAGGCCTGGCGGGGGACCGGCTGAGGTGAGCGGCTTCCCCTACTTTTTCCTTAGCTTGGGGGCGATGGCGAGAACTAAAAGAGGTCAAGGAGCCGGTGCTGGATCTATGGACGCGGCAGCAAGTTTGGGAAGGAGGAAACAAGAGCCAAGAACAGTAATTTGCGAAGGGTGAGCTGCACTGACAACAGGAGGCCGCTGGGTCTACCGGATATCAAGGCGGCATGGGGAATTGTAGACACCCATATTCCATCAACCGCCACGTGTCTTCTAGGCCGCAGGCTGATTAGGGCCTGCGTCGCTCCACCCTTGCCCTTTGACTTCGCCTGTAAGCCAAGTCCTAGCGCACCTTAGGCCGGGGGGCTACTGTCGGCGTCCTGGATTCGGGGGTATCCAACCCTGCCTGCCTGCGGCCCACACGTGTCATCATCGATTGCCTGGTACGGCCCAGCACCAACATCAACAACACAAGACCCTCTCAAGGGGCCAAGCCTCACGAGGTGGGAGACACCAAGACCCCCTAAGGGACCAGCCTCCTTAGGCTGGCTCCTGAGGGGTGGAGAGTTCTATGCAATCTACCTCACGAGGCTCACCTGACGTGAGCCATGACGACCAAGGCCAAGCGGGCGCCAGGCGGGCGCAGAGCGCAGGTTTCCTCTTCAGTTCAAACGAGGCAAGCCACAGCCCCGGAGGCCCGAGGAACCAGCCAAAGGTTTCCATTCCGGTGCAACAAGACCAAGACCACCAGGACGGCAGGACGGAGGTCATCGACGAGCCCACCACAGCGTCATGACCAGAGGCTTTTCGCAGGCAAAGACTACTTTTGTCGGGATAGACTGTACTACTTTTCCCCTTTCAAATCCGGCTGTTGTGGCATCCCTTCCCACTCATATATTTGGGAGGAGGACCAAGGACACTATAAATAGGACTAGCCACCATCATGGAGATAGGATGAGATCAGAACAACTAGAACTAGCATGCACCACACCGGCCCAAGAACACCTCACCTCTGAGGCTTGTTCATCCACTGTACTAGTTCATGTTCTGCACTCCGAGGCAATCCACCACACCACACTGGATTAGGGTATTATACCACAACGGTGGCCCGAACCAGTATAAATTGATGTGTCTTTGTGTCTCTTTGAGCTCCACGCGGTAGGCTTAGGAGGATCGCGAGTAGGCGGGCTGGGTAGGTTGAGATCTCCACACTCACCCTAGAGTTAGAACCTCTCAAGGTTTGGCAGATCCCTAAATCCGACAGAACCTTTTCCGTGACCGCACCCTGGGTGCGGTGCTCCTCCATGATAGAGGCATGTTGTAGTGCCTCCCTCATAGTGTCAGAGGCCGCCGATGAAGCTCCTGCTCCTCCCCCCTCTTTCGAAGGGGGATGTTGGTCCGAACTCGGAGCCATACTGGACTCCGGGACGGTGTTCAGTGGATGCTCGGAGTGTTGAAGCCCCCCACCCTCGATGGTCATGGGGGTCGCCATGCCCTGCTCTACAGCGTCCGAGGTGTTGTCCTCGGGCGCCCTCTGGATGGTCTCGTCCGCCCTCCCCGGCCAGGAGATGGCCTTTGGGATGACACCTCGGTGTCCTCCATGGTAGGGGGGATGCGCGAAATGGCCCGTCATTCTCCGCCTCTCCAGGGGTTAGAGAGTTCCCTTCCAAAATGGAAGGAACCGGGATCTCGCGCGATGGGCTGAAAAGCATAAAAGGGTTGAGCATAACAAAGGCATATTCAAGTGATAATTGAACGAGTAATTTTCTGACACTTATGTTTCGGCCAGGGGCTTCTCCCTTTGGACCCTCTCCGGGCTATGTTCAGACCCCGAGTCCGAACTATTCGAGAGGACCACCCACCCCTTCTTCGGCCTCGCCCCCTCCAGGTTCTCGGAGGCTGTCTTTTTCCCCTCCTTGTCTTGAGGGGAGATTCGCTCTCCGCCTCCTCGTCATCCTCCTCCTCCTCTTCTTCGTACTTGTCTTCCTCATGGGAGGAGACGGGCTCGGTCTCTCCGGACACAGTTTCTGGAGGCCCTTTATGGCAGGGCCCATTCTTGGGCCCCTTACTATTCTTCTTGGCCTTATTCTCCGACGCCTTATAAGGCGCCGGGACCAGCATCTCCGCTAATGCAGGAGTGACTGGATCTTCAGGCAATGGAGCCGGGCTCTTGATCTGGTCCGACTTCTTAGTCCAGGCCTGTAATAAGAAGATGGGCTGATGAGTTTGGTATAAATCGAATATATGAATATGAACTAAGTATGTCTTCAGAAATATTAGATACTTACCAGAGAAGCCAGATTCGTGGCGTTGAGGCTGATGTCTTTGATATAAATGCTGTAGTGTCCACGGCTCCTCCGGCTAGACTTCCCACATGGGGGAATCCCGGCGCTCGCAGGAGAGAATGCGGCGGACGAGCATAATTTGATTCACGTTGGTTAGGCCAACGTTCTTCCCCAGCACATCGGTGATGCGCATTTGCAGCGCTTGCACCTCCGTCTGGGACCCCCAGGCATGGCGCTTCACGTTCCAGGAGGTAAGCCTCATGGGGGGACCGGATCTGAACTCTGGAATCGCCGCCCACTTAGTGTGGCGCAGCTCTGTGATGTAGAACCACTCCTGTTGCCAGATCTTCAAGGTATCCACAAAGGCCCCCTTGGGCTAGGTGGTGTTCGGCAGCTTGCTGATCATGGCTCCGCCACAGTCCGCGTGCTCCCAGTCGACCACCTTCGGCTTCACATTGAAGACCTTGAGCCATAGCCTAAGTGTGGGTGGACACGGAGGAGAGCCTCGCACATGACAATGAACGCCGAGATGTGAAGGAAAGAGTTCAGGTCTAGATCATGGAAATGTAGCGCTTAGTAGTACATGACTCCGCGAAGGAACAGGTGGAGTGGACAGCCTAACCCTCTAAGGAAGTGGGAAAGGAAGACGACCCATTCGTCGGGCTCTAGAGTGGGGATAACCTGATCTTTGGGGGGAAGCCTATGGTTGATGTTCGCCGCAAGGTACCTCGCACTCCAGAGATTCTTGATCATCTCCTTTGTCACGGAGGAGGCCTCCCACTTTCCTTTGGAGCCGTACCCGTCCATCGTCGAAGGAGGTGTGGTGGTGGTGAGAAAAACGGGAGCTTTGGGGGCGTAGATAGCTTGGGAGATTGGAAGGCCGGGGAGATGTGAAGGCGTGGGATAGAAAATAAAAATCCTTTGCCTTCTTATAGGAAGTAAAAATGCCAACCGCCTGTCACATCCCTAGCTTCTGGTTTGCTCTGAGCTAGCTAGTCATGTGTTGCATCATGTTTAAATTTTGCCTAAAATTGAAATGGGGATGCTCAAACCCTAGCATTAAATCAATTCAACTAGGGTCAAAATAAAATCTTTTTCAATGAACCCAAAATGCCCTCTGAAAATGTTCATGATTTCTGGTAAAGGTGAAAACCTCTGCCAAAAATGATGCACATATTTCTAGGCCATTCTGGATTTTCGAATTAACACATATTGTATTTGAGTTGGAGCAAATATATGTTATATATGTTTTTAATGCTTCAATAATTCTGATATTTTGTGAGGGGCTCTAGAATATTACTTTCGGTCCCTGCAAAAATTATTGGAAGAAACAAAAATGGTTTAGTGCTTGAACTAAATCAAAACAGATTGAAATAAATAGAAAACAACAATTAAAATAGAAACAGAGAAGGAGGGGGTACCTATTACTTACCTGGCCCAGCAGAGAAGCCAGCCCACCAGGCCCATGTGCCAGTCATCCTCAACCTCGTGCCAGTGGGCACGAGGGTGTGTGGCCGCAGCGCGCCGGCACGCGTCCCGGCCACCTCCTGCTTGCCGCTTCCCCCTCGACGCCCTGGTGAAGCC
>NC_041383.1:318073225-318081548 GCF_002162155.2 Triticum dicoccoides | reverse complement strand
TGCACCCCCTCCTCCCCTCTGCTCTCTCTCACTCGCCGAGCGCAGCCGCAGCCGCGCCACCGTAACGCCGCAGCCACCGTCTCCCCCTCGACCCCTCGCTGTGCTTGTGAGCTCCGCCTCGACCCTCTCTTCCTCCCCACCGATCCACGGCCCTCCGGAAGCCCTGCATCGCCGCCCACGTCGCCGTTCCCCTCCTCGGCCACCGGAGATCGTCGCTGTCGATTCGCTGCACTCCGGCCGCCCCCAAGCCCACTAACCCTCCCTACAGCTCCGCGGTGAGCCTCCATGCAGAACCCCTCTCTCTCCCCTCGCGTTTGCAAGCTCTAGGCCATAGCTCCGCCGCGGCCGAACTCCGGCCGCCGCTGACCTCGTCACCGCCGTCACTACAGCCGTTTGAGCTCGTCTCGGAGCGTGTCACCGCACTCAGGAAGCCACCAGGAGCCTAACGCATATCCTAACTCGCCCTCCCGTGCACCACAGTGCCAACCCCGCACTCACCGAACTCCGGCGCCGCTGCGAGCTCCGTTCCGGCGAGCCCCGGCGTCCCCGCAGCCTCCCACCTACCCCATCAGATGCGGGAGAGCCCGGGCTACGCCCCGGTGCCCTCAGCGCGCGAATCCGATGCCCCTAGCGCAAGTCCGGCGTGCTCCGCCGTGCTCTGTGGTCACCGCCGGCCAAACTCCGGCAGGCCGATGTGGCCACTTAGTTAGGGGCTAATCACCCTATGAGCCACTGCCATGTGGGCCCCTGGGCCTAATTAGGATTAGTATTTTTTCTGTTTAGTTTAGTCTAATTGCAGTGGCCCCACGCGTCAGTTTTGACCGTGCTGGCGTGGCCGTTGACTGGGCCCACCCGTCAGCGGCACTAAGCAGCCCCAGTCACTGACCAGTGGACCCCACTGGTCAGGTTTGACCTGAATCTGCCCCGTTGACCTGATGAGGTCATGGTGATGTCATGCTGACGCATTAAATGATTTTCTGGATTTAAAATAAATCAGAAAATCCAGAAAATTGTATAAACTTCTAAAATTCATAGAAAATTAACCGTAACTCCAAATTAAATAATTTATATATGAAAAATTATCAGAAAAATTCAAGGAATCCATCTGTACCATTTTCATGCATGTTAGAACAACTTATAGGTGCTGTTTAGCACAAATCAATTAAATGGCATTTGAATAATCACATATGGAGTTTGAATTTGAATCTTGTATTCAAACCAACTTCATTTAATCTGTTGCTAGTTGCATTAGCCCAAAACACATTCATTTTGCCATGTCATGATCATGCATCATATTGTGCATTGCATTGATTGTGTTCCCTTCTGTGTTGCCGGTATTTGTCCCCTCTCGATAGACGTGATACCGATGATGCGAGCGTTGACACTGATGAAGACTCAATGTTATCTTCAGAAGTGCCAGGCAAGCAAAACCCCCCTTGTTCATTTCGATACAATCCTACTCTCTCGCTCCTGCTCTCTTTTAATGCATTAGGACAACACCGAATCATCTGTTACTTGCTGCGGTAGCTGAACCCCTTTATCCTCTGCATGACCTGTCATTCCACAGTAAATAGATGAAACCCACTAGCATGAGTAGGAGTTGTTTGAGCCCTGTTGTGCCTACTCATTCTTGATTGTTTGTCATGCCTGCTACTGCTTAGAGTTGAGTCAGGTCTGATTCATCGGGGATGAATCAGAGGCGTGTGAACATGTCCTACTGTGTGTGAGCTAAGTGTGTGAACACGTTTTGGTAAAGGTAGCGGTGAGAGGCCATGTAGGAGTACATGGTGGGTTGTCTCATTGCAGCCGTCCTCAGGAACTGAGTTCTGTGTTTGTGATCCATGATTTAGCTGCTACCACGCATTGCGCCCGAAACCAATGGACCCTCTCGGCTTCTTGATCACCCTTGTCCTCTGTCCAGGAGTTGCAAGTAGTTTCTGGTGTTTGTAGTATGCTGGAGGCCATGGGCAGCGCTGACCGTAGGGGTGGGCTGTGATGCGGTAGGCACGTGGCACGGTGTATCGGGTGCCCGTTTGGTGTCTCGGGAACCCTGTTCACATCGTTTGGGGCTGTGAGCGAAACTCCGGCCGGATCTCCTCATGGATGGAACCCGAATAGGCGATAAACCTGGACTAGAGACTTGAGTGTTTAGGCAGGCCGTGGCCGACACCCACGTTGGGCTTCCGCTTGAAGGTTGCCGAGTACATGTCGTGTAAACGGCGGTAAGTGGTGAGAGCGTGTGTGAAGAAGTACACCCCTGCAGGGTTAATATCATCTATTCGAATAGCCGTGTCCGCGGAAAAGGACTTCTGGGTTGCTTATATCAGTTCATAGACAAGTGAAAGTGGATACTCTAAAATACGCAAGATAAGCGTGAGTGCTATGGATGGCGTTCTCGTAGGGAGACGGGAGCGGATCCATAGTGGTGTATTGATATGGTGAATATGTGGACTCGTGTGCGCCACCTCAAAAGAGTCGCTTGCAGTCGTAGTTTAGGATAGCCACCGAGTCAAAGCTGGCTTGCTGCAGTTAAACCCCACCACCCCTTTGTTGATAATGATGCATATGTAGTTAGTTCTGATGTAAGTCTTGCTGGGTACATTTGTACTCACGTTTGCCTATTTTATGTTTTTGCAGAGAGACTTCAGTCTCACTAGTAGTTCCGCTTGGACTTCGACGTTTAGCTTGTTACCTCAGCTATGATCTTGTGCCCTCGGCAGTATCTGGTAGATAGCCAGGCTTCTCAGCCTTTTTCATTTATAGTGGTCTGTACTCAGACATGATAGCTTCCGCTTGTGCTTTGACTTGTAGACTCTGAATGTTGGGTCATGATACCTATGTTTGTAATATCTCGCTCCTCGGAGCCTAATGAATAAATTACTTGAGTCATAGAGTCATGTTGTGATGCCATGTTGTATTTGCACATATCGAGCATATTGTGTGTATGTTATTGAAATGCTTGGTATGTGTGGGATCTGACTATCTAGTTGTTTATCTTTAGTAGCCTCTCTTACCGGGAAATGTCTCCTAGTGTTTCCACCGAGCCATGGTAGCTTGTTACTGCTCCGGAGCACTTAGGCTGGCCGGCATGTGTCCTTCTTCGTTCCTGTGTCTGTCCCTTCGGGGAAATGTCACGCGATGAATACCGGAGTCCTGTTAGCCCGCTACAGCCCGGTTCACCGGAGTCCTGCTAGCCCAGTGCTACAGCCTGGATTCACTCGCTGATGACCGACACGTTCGATGCTGGGTCATGGATGCCTGTCCCTGTAAGTTTGTGCCACTTTGGGTTTACGACTAGCCATGTCAGCCCGGGCTCCTTATCATATGGATGCTAGCGACACTGTCATATACGTGTGCCAAAAGGCGCAAACGGTCCCGGGCAAAGGTAAGGCGACACCCGTGGGAATACCGTGCGTGAGGCCGCAAAGTGATATGAGGTGTTACATGCTAGATCGATGTGGCATGGAGTCGGGGTCCTGACAGCGTTGGTATCAGAGCTTGACTGCCTGTAGGATTATCAAGCCAAACTGGTCGAAGTTGAGTCTAGAAATTCTTTAGTTATATAAGGGAATTGATTGTGGGATGGAACGTAAGGCTCTTTTTACTCCTTATACCTCATGGCCTTCTGATCTGAGTCATCATCTTCTCTTCTACAGGGATTAAGAACTAGGCTATCTCTTCTTTCTATTAGGATCACGTGTTACTAATCAGTGGACTTATAAGATTGTTGGATTTAAGTCTCAGTTCAGTTCCTACTACTTCCGTATGTTAATTGTTGATCTCGAAACCTTGATATTGTGCTTCTGAGTGGTTATGCCACCATTTTTGTGAATGTCTCAAATCTTTTCTGAGCATTTACAGTCGTTATGCTGTCCGAGTCATCCCAGGTTTCTAAGTAGTCTGATGCATTTGCAAATCCTTTCTTCCCGTTTCAATGTTCCCATGGGCCAGATTAACCACACTAATCAGTGAGTTGAGGTACTCCGTTACCTTGACATATATGTTGGAGATATTATTATGACCCTAGGTGTCTTAGAGGATCATCTAGTAATTTAGCCATGATTTGTGTTCCCAGTGTGATGATTCTGGCCATCATTCTCGAAAGCATCCTGTGATGCTACTTAGTAATTGGTATTCTGTTCCTGGGTTCTTGAACCCGAGATTCACTCTACCTACTTCATGTTGATAGTAATTGCTAGTGCCTTTAGGATATTAGTAACCTTTGCGATAGTCCTTGAAGTCCGTGGTATCTTCTTCTTCCAAATACCATGAACTACTTATGGCAGAAGTTCCTCGTTGAACTGAAATATCACAACAGGATTATTCTTGATGAGTTCTCCATTATATATTGTGGCTCTGCCAGTTCTACCTTTCTGCATGGGTTATCCGGAAGAAATATGTTGAATTTCGTTCGACATGCTAATCCATGCATCCACAACTCAGAAAATCATATGTTCTTTTGAGTTGTCCCATCTTAGTTGTTTCCGACCCTCGCCTATCAATTGATAGTCAAGAGTATGCGTGCATTCGTTCGTCGATGCCTATTACCCTTGTGGTCCGCCAAGCCATTCTATTTCAGAATGAATAGGACAAACAAACTCCAGAATCTCATCCATATCTAGGATTGGGTCAACGCAATTGTATTCCGCAGATCAAAATGCCAATCCAGCTTCTGGTCTGTTCTACCTTGAAGTATTACCATCTTTATATCAGGAATATCATGGGAATTGCACACCATCTTATGAATTCTTGACGCAGTAATACTTCTGATCATCATTGATAATTTCTCGGTTTCCGTGTTATTGTAACCGGAATGCCGACAAATGAATCATGGCGTGTGAAATCAATACTGCTAGCAACTCCATTGCTTGGTAGTTAAATGGACGATAACCTCATTCTTAGCGTGTCGATTATTGAATCGTCACCCTAAGGTTGATTGTGCTACCTAGTCCTTATTTCTGGTGCACTCTCCGATCAGTGAGTTAGGATAGTGCCAATCCTTGCTTAATTGATCATATCATCTTGCCCTGAAAAGTAAGATTGTTCTCGAGCTTAGTAACATACCGGTGGTTCATGATATTCCAAATTTCTTCTCGGAAGTATCACCAGGTTGTCGCCTGACCGCTATGTTGATCTCGTGATCAAGTTGGGTTCTTGTGAACCACCTTCTCTCCAAAAATCGGTGTTAGATATCCCTGAGCTAGTTGGTTAAGCTAGACAACAACTTGGAGAGTTGGAAGATAAAAGCTTGCCTGACTTAGTTCGTTCCAAAGGGATATTCTTGTGTAGGGTGTGCTGAAGAAAGATGATATCTTCATCGATTGGTCCTTGTGATCAGTTGCTGGACCTATTGTCTTATCAATCCTTTGATTTGAGTGTGGGCTATCGTCAAATCAAATCAGTACCAACGATGCTCGTAATGTTGTCTTATTCGTGGTTGATCCCTCGAGCATGCACCATTACATCTTTGGTCTGACCAATGCTATCACCGTGTTCACTTAACTATGGAATTCCTTTTAAAAGGAAACCTAGATTAATTGTTGTTGAGCCCATTGGCAACATCCTTATCTCCTCCATGATGTTGTTGAACATTAAGCTAGTGTTGGAAACTTTTGAAAGCATTTTCTTCATGCTAGCTCATGAAGTATTTGTTTGATGAAAGGAGTGACTTCCTCTTATACACGTGCATTTGGTGAAAGTTGCCGCCGTGAATTTGAGAAAGATTGTTTTGTTTCCTTTGGAATCATCCCAAATCAGTCATGCACACGTGCGAAGTATTCTGTAGTCTGGAGACTTGCAACCTTCATTCTATATGTGTCCCTAGCACACTAAGCCACTGATTGACTTGTTCAAGGAAAAGAAGTCTATGCTTGGGATCTAATCCATGGACTTGCGTAAAGACTTCGATATCCTCGATGATGGTTCTCCACTTGAACTCGGTAGTGTTTAATTATAAGACTGCTACGTGGCCATGCTTGTCTGGGACAACGTGTTCGCCTGTTTGTAGCAGAACCAGCTCATGTTTTGGAGCTTACTATCGTAGCTCACTCCCCGAGAATCCCGCAACATTATCTCGTCGATTTGTGTTGCAAACTTTCATTTTTCTTTCTAGACTTGATGAGTCTGGGATATCCTGACACCAACCAGATCTGAATCTCAGGCAGATGTGATGGTTGGAACATTTCCCAAGAATTATAATATTGGTCTCTCAATAACCGGCAAGGTGGATGTCGTGGCCAACACACCCATCCGGTAGACCTATTATTATAGTATCTTGTTTGAGGAAGTTGGCCACCTCCCCATAGGGATTTCGTAGGATTACTCCCTAGTTGCCCCTATGGATTTCTGTGTTCCGAAGTCCGACCTTTTTACTTGATGTTCTAGATATCAAACCATATCTATGAATGGATTATGCTATCACATCATGGAGAACATTAGAAGCGGAGTGCTAAATGTCTCTCGGTCGATCATCCAGATTTTGTTTCCTTGGCCTCGCTAGGATGAAATCTGAGTTGATGTTATCTTCCTATGCATCTGCATCGTCCATCGTTGTTCATCATGGTGGTATGTTGTGTTGCCAGGATCCTTGACACGGATGTTGGTAAAACCTTGATGAATATGGAAATGCTCAAGTTCTTGAGAGCACGCACAAGCGCTAGGTGTTATCATCAGCACTAACTGGGTTTGCTCTCAGTTTCCTCGGCAATGCTATGATCTTTTCAAATAGTGATTTCACTCTCTATTGTTGGGTTTTTCCCCAGTTACCAGAATCATTCCCAGCATTTGCATTTTGTTCCCAGCCTGCACCGCCAATGTGCCATTCTACCATGGGTCTCTTCCATTTCCGGTGATAAGCAAATTCATCCATTACGTTGTCTTCAACAAGGTAATCCACATCATCCAAGTCCAAGTATGCCATTCTACCGACCCCGCCAATCGATTGCTGTGATTCGCCTTCGGATGATATAGAGAGTCTCAATGATCTCTATATCAAAGGTAATTTTTTTTGCCACTTAAGTAAATAACCTACGAATCACCCTCCTCCAGGATGTTTCGTCGTGGTATCATGGCAACTCTACTCCTCGCTACGTTGACAATCGTTTACCACCTTCTTAGGTGTGGAATTGTTGTCTACCTAGTGAACCTCGTCACCTGCTCCACTCCATCCCTCTGGAGGTATGCTTCGTCTCTCAGCTCGAGAGATGTTGCTATGTCACATTCCGGGAGTTAATCCTGAGTTGTTCGACCTTCGAGAAGACCGATCCTTCCAGAGTTTTCCTTTCCTCTTCTTGTCATGACTAGCTGGAGTTCTCAGAGCAAGACGACAAGACAAAGATGGTGTTCAAATCAACGTTCATTTGAAGTGCAACCTGGATCGTGAAGATTGTACTAGTTTGCGTTTCCCTTTCATCCTACCCTACACTTGAATCTCGAGTCGAGATTCTTGTTTAATGGGGGTGAGTTGTCACATCCCTAGCTTCTGGTTTGCTCTGAGCTAGCTAGTCATGTGTTGCATCATGTTTAAATTTTGCCTAAAATTGAAATGGGGATGCTCAAACCCTAGCATTAAATCAATTCAACTTGGGTCAAAATAAAATCTTTTTCAATGAACCCAAAATGCCCTCTGAAAATGTTCATGATTTCTGGTAAAGGTGAAAACCTCTGCCAAAAATGATGCACATATTTCTAGGCCATTCTGGATTTTTGAATTAACACATATTGTATTTGAGTTGGAGCAAATATATGTTATATATGTTTTTAATGCTTCAATAATTCTGATATTTTGTGAGGGGCTCTAGAATATTACTTTCGGTCCCTGCAAAAATTATTGGAAGAAACAAAAATGGTTTAGTGCTTGAACTAAATCAAAACAGATTGAAATAAATAGAAAACAACAATTAAAATAGAAACAGAGAAGGAGGGGGTACCTGTTACTTACCTGGCCCAGCAGAGAAGCCAGCCCACCAGGCCCATGTGCCAGTCATCCTCAACCTCGTGCAAGTGGGCACGAGGGTGTGTGGCCGCAGCACGCCGGCACGCGTCCCGGCCACCTCCTGCTTGCCGCTTCCCCCTCGACGCCCTGGTGAAGCCACGACACCCCCCCCTGACCGCCCCTCTCTCTCTCTCTGCACCCCCTCCTCCCCTCTGCTCTCTCTCACTCGCCGAGCGCAGCCGCAGCCGCGCCACCGTAACGCCGCGGCCACCGTCTCCCCCTCGACCCCTCGCTGTGCTTGCGAGCTCCGCTGTCAGGACCCCGACTCGATGTCACATCGATCTAGCCGGTAACACCTCATATCACTTTGCGGCCTCACGCACGGTATCC
>NC_041383.1:318036243-318072856 GCF_002162155.2 Triticum dicoccoides | reverse complement strand
AGACTTACAGGGACAGGCATCCATGACCCAGCTTCGAACGTGTCGGTCATCAGCAAGTGGGTCCGGGCTGTAGCACTGGGCTAGCAGGACTCCGGTAAACCGGGCTGTAGCGGGCTAACAGGACTCCGGTACTCAAAGCGTGACATTTCCCCAAAGGGACAGACACAGGAACGAAGAAGGACACATGCCGGCCAGCCTAAGTGTTCCAGAGCAGTAGCAAGCTACCATGGCTCAGCGGTAACACTAGGAGACATTTCCCGGTAAGAGAGGCTACTAAAGATAAACAACTAGGTAGTCAGATCCCACACATACCAAGCATTTCAATCATACACACAATATGCTCGATATGTGCAAATACAACGAAGCATCACAACATGACTCTACGACACAAGTACTTTATTTAAGGCTCAGAGAGCCATACATAACATACACAAGGTACGGGTCTCACGACCCAACACTCAAGTCATACAGTCATACAAACCAGCAGCGGAAGTAACTTGTCTGAGTACAGACAACTAGTAAAATAAAAGAGGCTTGGAAAGCCTAGCTATACTACATGGTCCTTCACAAGCTCAGGGTCACCACCTGGGCCTTCAGCCTACTCGTTGATGTCAACGTCTACATAGAACCCATCAGAAGGGGTTGCAGCGTCTTCTGTAAAAATGTAGATTATAGCAACATGAGTACAAAGGTACTCAGCAAGACTTACATCAGATCCTACATACATGCATATTATCAAGAACGGTTGGTGGAGTTATTGCAGCAAGCCAGCTTTGACTCTTGGCTAGACTATCCTACGATACTTCAACTTGAAATGGTTTTGCGCACACGAGTCCACTACTCACCAATTCAATACACTACCGAGGATCCGCCTCCGTCTTCCTACGGAAGAGCCATCCTCGGCACTCACACTTATCTTGAGGCTTTTAGTAGTTTCCATTTACTTGTCTATGAACTGTATAGGCGACCAAGTAGTCCTTTACCGCGGACGCGGCTATTCGAATAGATTATGATAATCCTGCAGGGGTGTACTTCTTCATACATGTTTCCACCACTTAGCGTCTGCACACGACACGTGCTCGGCAGACTTCAAGCGAAAGCCGACGTGGGTGTAGACCACGACCTACCTAAACACTTAAGCCTCTAGTCCAGGTTTATCGCCTATCCAGGTTCCATCCGCAGGGAGTCCGGCCGAGGTTTCCCATACGGCCCCGAACGATGTGAACAGGGTTCCCGAGATACCTAACGGGTATTCGGTACACCCGGCCACGTACCTACCGCATCACAGCCCACCCCTACGGTCAGCGCTGTCCACGGCCTCCAGTAGACTACAAACACCAGAAACTACTTGCAACTCCTGGACAGAGAGCTAGGGTGAATAAGAAGTCGAGCGGGGTCATATTTCAGGGCCCAATGCATGGTAGTAGCTGTATCTTAAATCACACATACAGATCTCAGTGCTTAAGGTCGGCTTCAATGAAACAACCCACCATGTACTCCTACATGGCCTCTCATCGATACCTTTACCAAAATGTGTTCACCACACCACTCTCATTACCGACATAATCATTTCACTCTAGCGCATCACCCAGATGAACCAGACCTGACACGACTCTAAGCATAGCAGGCATAGCAAGGTAGGAACAACACATACATATGGCTCAATCAACTCCTACACATGCTAGTGGGTTTCATCTAGTTACTGTGGCAATGACAGGTCATGCAGAGGAAATGGGTTCAACTACCGTACCACACAGCAGTTTGAAACGCGTTGTCTTAATGCAGTAAAAGAGAGCAGGAGCGAGAACATGGGATTGTATCGATATGATCAACTGGTTGGTTGCTTGCCTGATGGTTCGATGCACTGATACGGTTCTTCGTTAGGGTAATCACGGTACTCCTCGGAGGCAGAACCTGTCGCAAAGGACACCGATACACAACCATCACCAAACAATGTGCAACAATATGATGCATGCATGAAACATGGCAATATGAGTGTGTTGGGCTAATGCAACTAAAACCAGAATGGTTTGAACAAATTTGAATCAAAGATTCAAATTTCAAACTCAAACATGGCCTTTTAAAGTGCTTTTCCTTGTTCTGCTTAAAACATCAATTTAACTTGTTTGATCATGCATGAAAATAGTACGGATGGATAGATTGGATTTTTCTGATCATTTTTCATATATAATTTGTCTAATTTGGAGTTACAGAATAAAAGTTATGAATTTTTGAAGTTTAAATAATATTCTGGAATTTCCTGATTTAAATTAAATCCAGAAATATAAATATTGCGCCAGCATGACGTCAGCATGACGTCAGTGGTCAACTGCGGCTGGCTGGGGTCAAACCTGACGTGTGGGGTCCACACGTCAGTGACAGGGGGGTTTAACAGGGTTAGTTTAATTCTAATTAGGAATTTGTGGCGCTGGGGCCCACTGGTCAGTGTCAGGGGGGGTAGTTAGTTTAACTGATTCGGCTAGTGCTAATCCTAATTAGCTAACAGGGCTGGGCCCACCTGTCAGGGACACAGGGGGGGTCCTGCCGTGGTCAAGGTGGGTCAAACCCACCGGCGACATGACGCCGGCGAGGCCCGAGATGGCGGCGCGATGCAGAAACGCGCTACAGGGCACGGGCGAGGCCGTGCTTGGGCTCGTTGGAGAGCCCTTGCTCCCGCGCGTCGAACGGTGGTGGTGGCCGTGCCTGTGGTGGCCGGTACCGACGACGGCGAGCTCGCGAGCGGCGGCCGGAGTTCGGCCAACGGCGGGTTAGGCGATGCAGGGCGCTTGGGGAGGCGTTGGTGCGTGCTACGTGCTCCTGGTGAGGTGTGGAGCACGATGGTGTGCTCGGCTTCGAGCTACAACGGCTCCAGCCACGGCGGCGACGAGGCACGGCGGCGGCGAGCTTCGGAGCTCAAGGGGGCGGTAGCTACAGGATGCTAGGGACGACGGGGCAAGGGGGAATCGAGTCAGTGGCTCACCGCGGAGCTGCAGGGATGGTTAGCGGGCTCGGGGACGTCCGGTGGCTCTCGATTCGACGGCGACGATCTCCGGTGGCCGAGGAGGGGAACGGCGACGTGGGCGGCGATGCAGGGCTTCCGGAGGGGCTTGGCTTGGTGGGGAGGAAGAGGGGGTCGCGGCGGAGCTCCTGAGCTCAGCGGAGGGGCGAGGGGTGGCCGGTGGCGGCTGCTATGGCGAACGGCGGCGATGGTGGTGTTCGGCCGTGAGAGAGAGAGCGAGGGAGAGGAGGGAAGAACCGCGGGAGAGTGAGAGAGAGCAGGGGGGAGGGCGTGGCGTCGTCCGGGGCATCGAGACGAGGAGGGGAGGGGCAGGCAGGCAGGCGAGCAGGTGGCGTGGCGCGGTGGCGCGCGCGCGCGCTGGCCACACTCCCCTCCCTCTGTCGAGGACGAAGACGACAGAGGAGGGAGGCGGGCTGGGCCGCCTGCTGGCTGGGCCGGCCAACTGGCTGGGCCGGACAGGGAGGAGCCCAGGTAAGCTCCTCCTTTTATTTATTTTTCTTTTTCTAATTTCTGACATTTGTTTTGATTTAAATAAAATATTAAATCATTTATTTACCTTATGCCAATTTTTGCAGGGGCTAGATATATTATTCCAGAGCTCCTTTATAATTGGCATAATATTTGGACATATATTAATATATATAACTAATATATTTCCAATGCAAATATTTATGCATTAATTCCAAATGCCCAAAATAAATACCTATGAGCTCTTAAAAATATTGGTTTGATTTTTATCTCTGTCCAATATTTTCAGAGAGCAACATGAGCATTTTCTTGGACCCTTTTGGAGAAATTTTTATTTGGGTCATTTTTCAGAAATGATTCTGAGGGTTTCACAAATCCCCATTTCAAATTTCAATGGAATTTTAAACATGATGCACACACTCTGATGCATGACTAGCTAGGGTGTGACATCCGCCTCGACCCTCTCTTCCTCCCCACCGATCCACGGCCCTCCGGAAGCCCTGCATCGCCGCCCACGTCGCCGTTCCCCTCCTCGGCCACCGGAGATCGTCGCCGTCGATTCGCTGCACTCCGGCCGCCCCCGAGCCCACTAACCCTCCCTACAGCTCCGCGGTGAGCCTCCGTGCAGAACCCCTCTCTCTCCCCTCGCGTTTGCAAGCTCTAGGCCATAGCTCCGCCGCGGCCGAACTCCGGCCGCCGCTGACCTCGTCACCGCCGTCACTACAGCCGTTTGAGCTCGTCTCGGAGCGTGTCACCGCACTCAGGAAGCCACCAGGAGCCTAACGCATATCCTAACTCGCCCTCCCGTGCACCACAGCGCCAACCCCGCACTCACCGAACTCCGGCGCCGCCGCGAGCTCCGTTCCGGCGAGCCCCGGCGTCCCCGCAGCCTCCCACCTACCCCATCAGATGCGGGAGAGCCCGGGCTACGCCCCGGTGCCCTCAGCGCGCGAATCCGATGCCCCTAGCGCAAGTCCGGCGTGCTCCGCCATTCTCTGTGGTCACCGCAGGCCAAACTCCGGCAGGCCGATGTGGCCACTTAGTTAGGGGCTAATCACCCTATGAGCCACTGCCATGTGGGCCCCTGCGCCTAATTAGGATTAGTATTTTTTCTGTTTAGTTTAGTTTAATTGCAGTGGCCCCACGCGTCAGTTTTGACCGTGCTGGCGTGGCCGTTGACTGGGCCCACCCGTCAGCGGCACTAAGCAGCCCCAGTCACTGACCAGTGGACCCCACTGGTCAGGTTTGACCTGAATCTGCCCCGTTGACCTGATGACGTCAAGGTGATGTCATGCTGACGCATTAAATGATTTTCTGGATTTAAAATAAATCAGAAAATCCAGAAAATTGTATAAACTTCAAAAATTCATAGAAAATTAACCGTAACTCCAAATTAAATAATTTATATATGAAAAATTATCAGAAAAATTCAAGGAATCCATCTGTATCATTTTCATGCATGTTAGAACAACTTATAGGTGCTGTTTAGCACAAATCAATTAAATGGCATTTGAATAATCACATATGGAGTTTGAATTTGAATCTTGTATTCAAACCAACTTCATTTAATCTGTTGCTAGTTGCATTAGCCCAAAACACATTCATTTTGCCATGTCATGATCATGCATCATATTGTGCATTGCATTGATTGTGTTCCCTTCTGTGTTGCCGGTATTTGTCCCCTCTCGATAGACGTGATACCGATGATGCGATCATTGACACTGATGAAGACTCAATGTTATCTTCAGAAGTGCCAGGCAAGCAAAACCCCCCTTGTTCATTTCGATACAATCCTACTCTCTCGCTCCTGCTCTCTTTTAATGCATTAGGACAACACCGAATCATCTGTTACTTGCTGCGGTAGCTGAACCCCTTTATCCTCTGCATGACCTGTCATTCCACAGTAAATAGATGAAACCCACTAGCATGAGTAGGAGTTGTTTGAGCCCTGTTGTGCCTACTCATTCTTGCCTGTTTGTCATGCCTGCTACTGCTTAGAGTTGAGTCTGGTCTGATTCATCGGGGATGAATCAGAGGCGTGTGAACATGTCCTACTGTGTGTGAGCTAAGTGTGTGAACACGTTTTGGTAAAGGTAGCGGTGAGAGGCCATGTAGGAGTACATGGTGGGTTGTCTCATTGCAGCCGTCCTCAGGAACTGAGTTCTGTGTTTGTGATCCATGATTCAGCTGCTACCACGCATTGGGCTCGAAACCAATGGACCCTCTCGGCTTCTTGATCACCCTTGTCCTCTGTCCAGGAGTTGCAAGTAGTTTCTGGTGTTTGTAGTATGCTGGAGGCCGTGGGCAGCGCTGACCGTAGGGGTGGGCTGTGATGCGGTAGGCACGTGGCACGGTGTACCGGGCGCCCGTTTGGTGTCTCGGGAACCCTGTTCACATCGTTTGGGGCTGTGAGCGAAACTCCGGCCTGATCTCCTCATGGATGGAACCCGAATAGGCGATAAACCTGGACTAGAGACTTGAGTGTTTAGGCAGGCCGTGGCCGACACCCACGTTGGGCTTCCGCTTGAAGGTTGCCGAGTACATGTCGTGTAAACGGCGGTAAGTGGTGAGAGCGTGTGTGAAGAAGTACACCCCTGCAGGGTTAATATCATCTATTCGAATAGCCGTGTCCGCGGAAAAGGACTTCTGGGTTGCTTATATCAGTTCATAGACAAGTGAAAGTGGATACTCTAAAATACGCAAGATAAGCGTGAGTGCTATGGATGGCGTTCTCGTAGGGAGACGGGAGCGGATCCATAGTGGTGTATTGATATGGTGAATATGTGGACTCGTGTGCGCCACCTCAAAAGAGTCGCTTGCAGTCGTAGTTTAGGATAGCCACCGAGTCAAAGCTGGCTTGCTGCAGTTAAACCCCACCACCCCTTTGTTGATAATGATGCATATGTAGTTAGTTCTGATGTAAGTCTTGCTGGGTACATTTGTACTCACGTTTGCCTATTTTATGTTTTTGCAGAGAGACTTCAGTCTCACTAGTAGTTCCGCTTGGACTTCGACGTTTAGCTTGTTACCTCAGCTACGATCTTGTGCCCTCGGCAGTATCTGGTAGATAGTCAGGCTTCTCAGCCTTTTTCATTTATAGTGGTCTGTACTCAGACATGATAGCTTCCGCTTGTGCTTTGACTTGTAGACTCTGAATGTTGGGTCATGAGACCTATGTTTGTAATATCTCGCTCCTCGGAGCCTAATGAATAAATTACTTGAGTCATAGAGTCATGTTGTGATGCCATGTTGTATTTGCACATATCGAGCATATTGTGTGTATGTTATTGAAATGCTTGGTATGTGTGGGATCTGACTATCTAGTTGTTTATCTTTAGTAGCCTCTCTTACCGGGAAATGTCTCCTAGTGTTTCCACCGAGCCATGGTAGCTTGTTACTGCTCCGGAGCACTTAGGCTGGCCGGCATGTGTCCTTCTTCGTTCCTGTGTCTGTCCCTTCGGGGAAATGTCACGCGATGAATACCGGAGTCCTGTTAGCCCGCTACAGCCCGGTTCACCGGAGTCCTGCTAGCCCAGTGCTACAGCCTGGATTCACTCGCTGATGACCGACACGTTCGATGCTGGGTCATGGATGCCTGTCCCTGTAAGTTTGTGCCACTTTGGGTTTACGACTAGCCATGTCAGCCCGGGCTCCTTATCATATGGATGCTAGCGACACTGTCATATACGTGTGCCAAAAGGCGCAAACGGTCCCGGGCAAAGGTAAGGCGACACCCGTGGGAATACCGTGCGTGAGGCCGCAAAGTGATATGAGGTGTTACATGCTAGATCGATGTGGCATGGAGTCGGGGTCCTGACACCGCCCCCCACTCGTACCTTGGATCTCGCATATTCCCAATGAAGGCATGCGCCTCAAATGATTGGATTACCCAAATATCATTGATGTACAATCCCGTATTAAGTGGGAACAATCTCTGTTTTCACAGGACGTGCCAATGAGGCGTGGACTCAAAACACGACGGGATGGGAAAAATGGTTCAAAATAACGAAGGGTCAAGTCTGATGCCTCACCGAAAAAACTATCAGTAAAAGACACTATTCCCATTCTTTATATATATATATATATATATCCTGCCTTTGCGGCTAAGGGTTGTCGTTTTTCTGAAAAGCCGGATACAAATCTTTTACAGAGGAAAGACAATGTGTATTCTTCAAGGGACCCGCCTTGCAATGCTGAAGACAATCTGAACGCCAAATATATCATTATTGAAGACAGGTTCAGGGGCTACTATGGGAGTCCTATACTAGGGGGTCCTCGGGCGTCCGGTCAGTTGACGTGGGCCGAATTGATGGGCCATCAAGATACAAGATATAAGATTATCTCTCGTGTCCGGTGGGGACTCCCGTATGCGTGGATGGCAAGTATAGGTGTCTGGATATCTTATTCCTTTCTGGAAAACCGACCTTGTACAACCGTAAGCCCCTCTTGTGTCTATATATGCTGGAGGGTAGATCGGAGGCAGAATCAGAACATTGCTAGGCTAGCTAATCTAGGGTTAGACGAATCGATCTCAAGGTAGATCAACTCAAGTAACCCCTATAGCCTCGAATATAATCAAGCAAGAGTAGGGTTTTACCTCCATTAAGAGGGCCCAAACCTGGTAAACACTGTGTCCTTTTTCCATAGTTACCATTGGTCTTCAGACGTACAACTTGCCCCCCCCCCAACCCAAGATCTGCAAGTTTTGACACCGACGGCAACCAACGTCAGGTTCTTTGTGAATGGCTCAAGGAGGACACCCAGACCACCATCGAGCAGCGACGGGAGGCGGGCCACCAATCTGAATGGCATGTTGGGCCTACTGCGTACTGGCCTGCGCCGGAGGACGTTGACGACTTGCCCTATGCAATAACATGTCCAACATTTACCCGTGAGCTATGGAAGTTCCAATGGACCACCTCCCGCACATTCAAACCAAAGGTCCTGGAGAAGTACGATGACAAGACTGTCGGCATTCTGGCAATGGGGGTCCCCTGACTTGCCTACCTGCAGCCTGCGGCGTGGCTCAAGGGGTGGCCCAGTATGTCCCGTCTACATCAACCTAAGCTTAAGACCCTCGCGAGGGCCCAAGCCTCGCGGGGCGGACGACGCAAGGCTTCCTCAGTGGTGGACTCACCAGGCAGGCTCGCGAGGAGGCGGAGAGATCAAGGCAAGGAGTACCTCGCGAGGTGCTCATGACGCAAGCCATGACGATGGAGACCAGGCAGGCGCCAGCCGGTGCAGTGTCCTCGTTTCCTATTTGGTGCAAAGGGCGCAAGCGCAGGCGCAGAGTACCGAGGCATTAAGCAAAGGTTACCATATCAGTGCAACGAGACCAACACCAGCAGGACGGGAGGACGGAGGTCAACATGGAGCCCAAGATGGCGTCATTGCCAGTGCCTTTGGCAGTCGAAGACTAACTTTAGTCAACATAACTTGTACTAGCTGTCCCCCTTAAAAATGGTCGTTGTTGGCTTCCTTCCTGCTCAATATTTGGGAAGAGGACCAGGGCCTCTATATATAGAGATAGCCACCACAGTAGAAGGCATCTAGATCTCACCTAGAGCCGACAGAGACGGAGCCATTCCCCTCCAAGCACACCACCACAAGAACACTCCTCGCAAGGCTGTTCTTCCTCTGTACTGTTCATCACTAGCCCCAGAGGCAATCCACCACCACACACTAGAGTAGGGTATTACACAACAACGATGGACCGAACTAGTATAAACCTTGTGTACCTCATGTTGTTCATCGTGTAACATAGATTCGCGGCGAGGTTTTGGGGCTTGGATCGGTAGGGAGAAGATCTTCGTGCGCACCCTAGAGTATGAACCTTAAGAGTTTTGCCGAAACCCGATATCCGACATTTGGAGCACCAGGTAGGGGGTGTACTGGAATCTTCTTTCCGCGGTTCCGCGTTCCATCTTTTCGTCGCATCCATGGCAGACCCTTGCCAAGCTCGCGTCGAGCGTCGGTCTGCTCTCGCCGCCCACGTCACCCAGACGGCTCCCGTCGGTGGGCCTCCTCATCATTCTCCGTCGCCTGCCGCCAACGCCACCACCGGCCTGGCGGGAAACGAGCAGCAAGCGTCATTGCTGCATCCCTCGGTGCGGCGGGAAGGCCGCCCCACCTCTCCGTCACTAACTCCAGCTGGTTCGTCATCTTACGCTCGTCGCACTCCCACGGACGTGCAGGACGCGTTGCTCCTGGCACATGAGCTCCTACACTACCGCCCCGTCGATGACCTCTACAAGGAGTGGTTCGCTCGCATCACCGAGTTCGTCAGCGCCGCAGGGAGCTCTCCTGCGCCGTCCCTCTCGCTACCTCGCCCTCCATCCTGCGTGGGTGATGTAGCTCAGGAGGCGCCTCCGCCACCTCCTCCCCAAGAAGGTGCCCTGGCTCCAAGGCGCGCGGCCCCTGGACGAGACCCACCGTGTCCAGTGCCCGCACGACAAGAAAGGAGCTGCCAAGAAATCCCTCGGCCCCAAGAAGGCGCTCACGTGCTCCCTGCTCCAGCACGTCAAGACCGCATCCCTACGCCAGCACGTCAAGACCCCACGCTGCCCCTGGTGGCGGTGCGTGGGAATCTCCAAGAGCAAGCCCGGCGTCTACATAGGGCTCCGGTGGCCATCGCAGGCTGTCGTGCCTTCACCACCGAGCTACGCAGTGTCGCCTGACCGGGAAAGTTCAAGCCAGATCTGTCTCCTCGCTACGACGGCACTACCGACCACGCGGAGTTCTTGCAGCTCTACGAGCTGGGCATCGAGGCGGCCAACGGAGACAAAAAGGTCATGGCGAATTGGTTTCCCATGGTGCTCAAGGCTCCTGAACCTGCCTCCCGGCTCGATCTCCTCTTGGGACGAGATGCGCAACCACTTCATCGCCAACTTCTAGGGCACTTTCGACCATACTCCAGTCGTGGGTGACCTGCACCGCATCAAGCAACAGCCGGGAGAGACCTTGCAGAAGTACATCCAGTGCTTCAACAGACACTCGCCTCAAGATTCCCAAGGTGACCGAGGAGGCCATCATCTCAGCGTTCTCTAACGGCGTCCGCGATGTCAAGATGATGGAGGAGCTTGCCATCCATGAGGATCTATGCACATCCCTGGAGCTGTTCAACCTGGCAACCAAGTGCGCAAGAGCTGAGGAGGGGGGCCTCTCCTCCTCGACCTTCCAGCTGCTGACCTAGAAGAGAAGAAAGCCAAGGCCAAGGACATGAAGCGCAAAGGAGCAGCCGTGCTCACCGCAGAACCAGACATGAAGCATGGCAAGGACAAGCCGGAGTTGTCCAAGGGCAACCGATTCTGCGCCTACCACAACCTCTACACCCACAACAGCAACGAATCTGAGGAGCTCAGAGCCGTTCAAGAAGGACGCATCGGTCGACGCCCCGAGCACAACGACCGAGGCTACGGCCGAGGAGGAGGAAGAGGTGGAGGACGATGGGACGACCGAGGCCCTCGCCAGGAGTGGCATGACCGACCTCGCGAGGATCACTGGTAGGACCAGCCTCGTGAGGGGGCTTGGAGGGATCAGCCTCGCAAGGATCACCCGCAGGGAAACACAGACCTTCCTCCTCTCCACCACCGCCAAGAAGGAATGACGACCACCACCAGGACATGGGGGCTGGGGGCTTCCAGGAGCCACGTGATATCACTTGCATCTTGGGCGGTGCCCAGGCCCCAGTCCTCCCCAAGCTCGAGGCCATGCACCCTCTTAGGTGGTCCACGTGCGCCATCACGTTCAGCCCAGCGGATCAGCTCAAGTGTGCGGCTACAGCTAGCGTCCTCCCAATGCTTTGTTCCCCAATCATCAGCAATGTGTAAGTTACCAGGACCCTCATCGATGGCGGTGCAGGGCTCAACATTCTGTCCGTCGAGACGTTCAACAACCTCCAACTACCTTATGATCAACTCCGGCCAACCAAGCCTTTCTCAGGAGTCACTAAAGGCTCCACCACTCCGATAGGGCAGGTTCGCCTCCTTGTCACTTTCGGACAGTGCAAGAACTACCGTACCAAGGTCATCGACTTCGTCGTTGCCCACATTCGCCGGCCATACAATGCCATACTCGGGTATCCAGCCCTGGCCAAGTTCATGGCGGTAACTCACCATGGTTACAATGTCCTGAAGATGCCGGGAAGCGGCGGAATCATCACAGTCCCCTATGAAGAGAAGGATGCGGTGTGATCTCTCAAGCGTGCCTTCCAAGCTGCATCAGTCGAGGACCAAGACAGCAAGAGTGGGAACCCTCCCAGGCAGTTCCCAAGAAGAAGAAGACATCACCCAGCTCAAGGCCTCAGGAGGTGGACATCTCCGGAGACGCCGCTTCAGGATCTGCGCCCATGCAAGGGGCGCCTCCCATCGTCGAATAGGAAGGCGCGCCCGGCGCCCTCCTCGGGCAAGGCTTGGGGGCTCTCTCCTGGAGGGCCTCAGACTTTGCCAAGATCACGAGGGAGGCGCTCAGGCACCACTTGGAGGTGTGATTTGCGGCACATTTCCCTCAGGAAGGCATGGGGCAAGGAGGGCCCAACCCTCAGGAGTTCGTCACCAAGGCCACCGAGGAGCTTCAAGAATCAAGAGTCATACGCGGCGATCGCCGCCTACCTGGCGCAGCTCCCCATCCAGGCGAGGATGGCCAGCTCCGCGTCTGCGTCGACTACCCAGGGCTCAGCTGAGTCACGTCTCAGTAGCGCTTCTGGCCCTCGCGCATGGGGTGCTGCAAGGGTTCGCCGCACGGCTACGTTCGCATGCCTTTCGGCCTGCCGAACGCGACTATCGCTCACCAGCGTCTTCTACAGAGCATTCTGGCAGCTCAGGAGGCCAGGCACCACGCGGTCCTGGCGGAGATGGAGATGGTCCTTGAGGAGCCGCCCGGACCCCCAGAACCTCCCGAGGCTCAGGGCTTCGGTGGCTCGTGATGATCGGCCTATTCACCGCGCATCGTCAACTACTTCAACACCAGCTCTATAGTGGTATCAGGTGACATCTTTCGAGTTCATTTCAGATGGGAGCGCCCTCGGAGCTGCATTATTCCAAGGTCGTGTGGGTCTGTCCCTGCGGCATGTATCCCTTTTGCTTATGTCTTCAGTTTACCTTGCTGGGGGCGCCGCTCGGGCTGCATCATCCCCAACCGCTCGGGTCTGACCCAGTGGCATGTATCCTTCCTGCATCTATCTAAGCTGATTTGCCTTCCATGCTTAACCTGCCCGTGATAATCGCCTGCTCGATTGAAACCTACCTTTGGATCCGCTCGCACTAGCACGGTGCTTGTGCATTGGTCCATCCCTACAGCGTCAACAAATTTGAGTGGTCGAGCTCTGGCCCGCGACAGCCCCGCAAGCATCACCTCACTAGGCCCTCAGTGCCCTCACCACTCTCTCGGAGCAACCAATGGCCGGCCGACAATTGTAATGGCAACCCTTGCTTTTCTCATGTTGGTTTACAGGGACTACCTGAGGACTAAAACGGGAGGCATGGCGAGCTCTCTCCTTCTCTTACCCGTGCGATCCGTCGCGCGTTAAAAGGGGGCTGCTTGAGCATCGTGACTCAGGAGCTCTTACTGGCTCTCCAGCCCTCACCCCCTGGCCTTGTCCACGGCATCGCGACCTGGCATACCAGCGGCGGCTGAGCTCGCTTGAGGGCCGGGACCTGAGGACGTAGAGCACAAAGGAGAGTATGGGGAAGGGAGGGGAAGCTCGCGAAGGCCTAGCCCAGCTACATCCCAGCTGCAGGCATGCAAGTCCGACGCCTCACGAAGGATCTACCCCCTACTTTCGAGATAAGTCTCACCCCTGGAATAGCTAATTGACGCAACACGAAACCCCCACTTAATGCAGCCCTGTGACGGCGATGTTGCATTCCTTTCTCGCCTTTTAGCGGCTGCTTGAGCGCTAAAGGGGACCTCCCAAGCATCGTGCCTCAGGGGCTCTTACTGGACCTTGGGCCGCTCACCTCCTGGCATTGACCACGGCATCGCGACCTGGCATACTAGCGACGGCTGAAGCCTGCCTCGGGACCGGGACCTGTCAGCGTAGAGCACCAAGTTGTCGCGAGGTTAGAAAGGGGGAACCAAGCCGGAACAGGACAAGCATTTGCACCACTTCATAATAAAGATAATATCAACTAAAGACATTGCAGACACTTTACATGCCCCCACGGGATACTTTCTCAATTCCTTGCAGGGAACAAAAGGTGCGTATCCTAAGGAGCCCTACCTAAACACGCCCTCGTGGACGACGCCATCATCAACAGTGGGCCATGGAAGGCCGGCACCAACCCCATCCAGATGAGCTGCGTCGGCGGCCTAATGCAGCCTCCCTGCTCCAAGCACGACGCGAGCTCAGGGGCACGTAGCTGTCATCGCTTGTCTCCGGAGTCGCGAGGAGCTTCGGAGAGTCACTGGACTCCCAAGCGTCTCCACTGCTGCCGGAGGAGCCATTGAGGAAGCGGGTGGCAGGCCTAGCCCTTGCCACATCGGCATCCTGACTGCCTCCTCTGGGGCAGCACTCCAGTCGGCGGCCTTCTGCATTGAAGACATTGAAGAGCATCAAGGAGGCGCCATCGTATTTGATATGAATCAAGAGGGCGCCCCCCTGTTCGGCAGACCCGGGCGATCTCGCCCCAGCCCCGGGTCATGTAAACCTTGCCCGGAGTGACGACTTCGACCTCCGCTCCGATCGCCGGGGTACCGCAGTCAGCGTGGTGCAGCCAAAGCTCGAGAGGCCCCCCCGGCGGAATATCGAAGGCAAAGAAGGGAGGAAAGCGGATCAACGTGCCCGGAGGCATCACGGCGTGAAGCATGAGCTCACGAGAAGAGTCCACCGCGTGGACTCCAGGAGCAACGGCACGCACCGCCATGGCTCATCGGCGTCGCCGACAGCACGGACAGTGTCGCTCGGCGTCTCCTTCTCCAGGGCCCTCAGCCCAGGCGTATAGGGGTAGCGAAAACTCAGCAAGTGGTCGCTCGTACCAAGGCCTCTTCATCCCTGGCCTCGCAACCTCCTCGCGGTGGCCGGGGACGGGCTGTTTCTTCGGCGGGAGCGGGTCAGGCCCCTCCCGGGGGGCCTTTCCTTTCCCTTCAGCTGAAAACCGGCGGATTGGCACCATCGGAGGCAAGGTGGAGGAGGAGCCAGGAAGAAGAAGCGAGTGGAGCAAGAAGAGATGGACAACGGGGGCTCGTGCCTCTCCATACTTATAGTCCAGTGGAGGCCAACCGTCGGCCTCCACGATCGCAGGTCATCATGACTCTTTTTGCCATGCAGCAAGGACTCGTCAAATCAGGAAGTTGCCAAGGCGGCGTGGGGAAGCGAAGACGCCCACGTCCAATCAACCGCCACGCCGCGACCAAGGCCGCAGGCTGTTAGGGCCCGCAGCGCTCTGCACTTTCCCTTTGGCTTCGCTGCTAAGCCAAATCCGAGTGTGCCTTGGACCCAGGGGCTACTATCGGTGTTCTGGGCACGGGGGTCCCTAGACTTGCCTGCCTGCGGCCTGCGGTGTGGCTCAAGGGGTGGCCTAGTACAGCCCGTCTACATCAACCCAAGCTCAAGACCCTCGTGAGGGGCCAAGCCTCACGGGGCGGAGGACGCAAGGCTTCCTCAGGGGCGGCCTCACCAGGCAGGCTCGTGAGGAGGCGGAGATATCAAGGCAAGGAGTACCTCGCGAGGTGCTCGTGATGCAAGCCATGACGATCGAGACCAGGCGGGCGCCAGCCGATGCAGTGTCCTTGTTTCCTCTTTGGTGCAAAGGGAGCAAGCGCAGGCACGGAGTACCGAGGCATCAAGCAATGGTTACCATATCGGTGCAACGAGACCAAGACTAGCAGGACGGCAGGACGGAGGTCACCGTGGAGCCCAAGACGGCGTCATTGCCAGTGCCTTTGGCAGTCGAAGACCAACTTTAGTCAGGATATCTTGTACTAGCTGTCCCCCTTAAAAATGGTCGTTGTTGGCTTCCTTCCTGCTCAGTATTTGGGAAGAGGACCAGGGCCTCTATATACAGAGATAGCCACCACAGTAGAAGGCATCTAGATCTCACCTAGAGTTGACAGAGACGAAGCCATTCCTCTCCAAGCACACCACCACAAGAACACTCCTCGCGAGGTTGTTCTTCCTCTGTACTGTTCATCACCAGCCCCAGAGGCAATCCACCACCACACACTAGAGTAGGGTATTACACCACAACGGTGGCCTGAACTAGTATAAACCTTGTGTCCATCATGTTATTCATCATTTAGCTTAGATTCGCAGTGAGGTTTTGGGGCGTGGATCGGTAGGGAGAAGATCTTCGTGCGCACCCCGAAGTTCGAACCTTAAAGGTTTTGCTGGAACCCGATATCCGACAAAGACCCATCCATGTGTGTTCCTGAGTGTTTACACCATCGTGATACAGACGGCAAGGTACTCGCCAACTATTTCTCGTTGGTGCTCAAGCCCAATGTTAGGTCATGGTTGATGCACCTGCTGGTAGATTCCAGCTCCTCTTGGTCAAATATGTGCCACGAGTTTGTTGGTGCCTGTACTGGCGGCCACGTAGCTCCTGGACAGGCAAGTGATTTGCATGTGATCCCCTAGAGGGACGGTTAATGCTTGCGCAAATACATACAAAGGTTCAGCTGTGTGCAGTACAACATCCCCGATGTTCATCCCGCTGCTCTCATCAGCGCATTCCATCTGAACATGTGCAGTCGTAAGATGCATGAAGAGCTAGCGATGAACAAGGTTACGGATGTTGCCGAGCGTTATGTTCTAGCCGATAGATGTGATCGAGCTGAAGAAGGTAGGAAGTACCCTGGCAATGACGCCAACGCGGGAAGTGACTCTGAAGAATAGGACATCGTCGCCCTGGCGAAGGAAGGCAGAGGACGCAACAGGAAGTGCTTGTTGTTGAGGAATCCGGCAACCCTGGCACCACCAAGAAGGCCAAGGTTGACGACCCTGACAAGGAGATTGCCGGGTGCAATGCGTGCCAAGACTTGGCGGCTGCCGGCAAGCCAAAGGGCTCCGACAAGCAATATTGCAAGATTCACCACACAAAAGGCCATGATCTCCAAAACTGCCGTCAAATTGAGCAGCTGATGGAGAAGCAGAGGGATGAGTACAAAAGACGGGATAGAGAGAAGGGCCAGGACGGTACGGAGGGATCCGGCAAGAACCATAGCACTCGAAGGGGACACCATGACAAGGAGAAGCAAGAAGAGAGGCCTGCTCGAGGCTGCGACAAGAAAGAGGAAGATGACGATGATGACGACTCCACCGAGCACGAGTTTCAGAAAGTGACAGAAGTCATGTGTATTCATGGAGGTGCCTCATTGCATTCTTTGCACCACCAACTTAAACAGTGGGCACATGAGATTAATGTGACAGAGCCGATGATTGACGCCTAGAAGCCACTAAAATGGTCCAACATGCCTATCATTTTTACGCCAAGGATCACCCTGATCGTACAACCGTGGCCGTGTTTGCCATTGTTGGTCTCACCAACAATATGCAACCTCAAGGTTACGAAAATGCAAGTTGACAGTGGGGCCGGTCTGAACTTGATCTCGCCCAACGTAATCAAGAGGTTGTAGATCCCTGATGAAGATCTCGAAGAAAAAGGTACGTTCCAAGGGATCAGTCAAGGGAGGACCCAGCCCAAAGGAAAGGTCACGCTACCAGTTATGTTTGGTGGCGACCTGAACTACAAGAAAGAGAAGATCATTTTTTATGTCGCTGAGATCCCGTTGCTATATAATAGGATCCTTGGCCATCCATCACTGACCAAGTTCATGGCGGCGTCACACTACGCGTATAATAAGCTGAAGATGCCCAGCCCAATGAGCATCATCACCATCCGCTGCGACAAGAGGGATGCGCTCATTTGTGCCGACCAACTCTACCCAGAGGAATTCGAAGCATCTGCCGCCAAGGCACTTGCTCCTACCACTGAGAAGAAGACCGGCAAGACCTTAACCACTGGCAAGACATCCGGCCCCGGCAAGGACTCCTGCACCCACTCTGGCAAACATGCCCCCTCGGAGTGCTGTATTCCCGTTGAGGACGTGCCAGAGAGCTTCACCGGCAAGAGCAAGAGATCCAAGGCAGCACCACCGGGAACCAACAGGATACCCGTCAAGGAGGGTGGCACGGGCGGAGCTTTTACCATAAACTCCACCCTTGATAGCAAATAGGAAAGCATGCTCATCACCTTCCTGCGAGCGAATGTTGATATGTTTGCATGACAAGTATCCGACATCCCCAGCATTCCCAGGGAGTTGATTGAGCACCACCTTGTTGTCTGTCCTCATGCGTGGCCCGTCAAGCAGAAGGTCCTGAAGCAAGCTTTGGAGCGGCAAGAGTTCATCATTGGGGAGATCAGGAAGTTGGAAGCGGCAGGCTTAGTCAGAGGAGTACTCCACTCAACGTGGTTGGCCAATCCACTGGTGGTGTGCAAGGCAAATGGGAAATGGAGGCTATGTATTGACTATACAGATATTAATAAAGTATGTCCAAAGGATCCTTTCCTTTTGCCATGCATTGACCAGATAGTGGAATCCATTGCCGGGTGCAACCTGCTGTCGTTCCACGACGCCTAGTCAGGATATCATCAAATCTTCATGAAGAAGGAGGACGAAGAGAAAACCGCGTTCATCACTCCATGTGGTGCGTATTGTTTCGTACGAATGCCTTTTGGGATGAAAAGTGCTGGTTCAACGTTTGCCCGAGCGGTCCAAATTGGTTTTGAGCTATAGTGGTTAAAACTAAGGACAGAGCCACGCTCGTGCAAGATCTGGAGGAAACATTTGCAAATTTGTGCAAGATCAACCTCAAACTCAACCCCGGGAAGTGTGTGTTCAGTGTCCCATCTGGTAACTTCTTGGGTTCTTTGTATCTCAATGTGGAACCGAAGCAAATCCCGACAAGATCAAAGCGATTGAGCAGATTGAGGAGCCGAAACGAGTCAAGGACGTCCGTAGGCTTGCTGGCAGCGTTGCTGCCCTAAGTAGGTGCATCTCCAAATCTGCTGAGCGCGCCCTTCCCTTTTTCAAAACTTTGAAAAAGGCGCGCCAATGAAATGGACTCCGGAAGCAGAGGCAGCGCTGCAAGATTTGAAGAGGTACCTCTTCTTGACGCCAATACTAGTCGCGCCTAAACTGCAAGAGCCGTTGCTTCTATACCTAGCGGCGACGAATCAAGTGGTCAATGTTGCGCTAGTGGTGCAGAGAGAAGTCGAGGAAGAAGCAGCGGCAGCAGCAAGGCCATCGGGTTATGAGCCGGGGCTCTCCCTGGCAGGGCTTGATGCCGGCAAGGTAGGATCCCCGGCAGAGCCCGGTCCCCCCGGGGCGGGATCTGCGCAAGCAAGTGACATGAAACAAAAGAAGAAGGTGATGCAGCACCCGGTCTATTTTGTCAGATCCCTATTGCAGGGGCTAGATGGTATTCTAGTATGCAAAAGCTGCTTTTCAGCCTTCTTATGGCCTCGAGAAAGCTGCGTCACTATTTCCAAGCACATGAGATCACCGTCGTCACTCGGCTCCCATTGCAACGGATCTTGCACAATCCAAATGCAACCGGGAGGATTGTGGAATGGGTGTTGGAACTGTCAACCTTTGCTCTCAAGTTTGAAAGCACTTCGACTATAAAAAGCAGAGCCTTGGCAGAATTTATAGCGGAATGGACCTCAACGCCTGACGAAGAAATTCAAGAGACTGCCCTTCCCGGCAAGAAGACAAGCCGTGATTTGGTCATGTACTTTGATGGGGCTTTCTCGCTGCAAGGTGCTGGCGCAGGCATGCTACTCGTCGCGCCCATCGGAGAGCGCCTCTAGTACATAGTCAAGATGCTCTTTCCCCGAGAAAAATCAACAAATCACACTATAGAGTATGAGGGGCTGCTTGCCAGCCACAGGATCGTGGCAGATCTTAGAATCAGGAAGCTCATCATCATAGGTGATTCACAGCTTCTCGTTAAGCAAGTTAACAAAGAGTATCAAAGCCCGTTGATGGAGGCCTATGTAGATGAAGTGAGCTAGGAAGTTGGAGGAGCGTTTTGACAGTTTGCAAGCAGAGCATGTTCCTCGAGCAGAGAATAGCATTGCCGATGACTTGTCAAAGTGCGCTGCCTCATGTTGCATGTGGAACCAGGTGCCTTCATGCTTCAATTAACTCAACCATTCGTTGAACCATTGGCAGGGCAGAATAAGCAAAGGAACACGGCCCTGGCAAGTAGTTTCCTGCCGAGCTCCTAGGAGCCGCCGGCAAGGAAGTTGTCGGGGACCCCAAGCTTGCCGGGGAGCAGCAGGCTCCGGTAGGGCCTCAATCCCTTGCCGTAGAGACATCTGCCCCCACAACAAAAGACGTGCCATTAGTCTTTGCCATCGAGCCTCAGGCTCCGGCATGGGCACAACATACTGTTCGGTTCCTCCAAATAGGGGAACTCCCTGAAGAACATGAAGAAGCAGAAAAAGTAGCCCGTTGGTCCAGCATGTACCAATTTGTGGACAATGTCCTATACAGAAGGAGATCGAAGGACGTGAAATTGAAGTGCATTCCTCAGGAGGACGGACTGGAGCTGTTGGCAGAGGTACATGGAGGCACATGTGGCTCCCACATAGGGTTAAGGGCCCTTGCCGGCAAAGCATTCCGGTAGGGTTTCTTTTGGCCCACCGCTCTCCAGAATGCAACTGCACTAGTAACCAAGCGTGAAGCGTTCCAGTTCCATTCAAAGAAACTTCATCAACCAGCTCAAGCTCTTCAAACAATCCCTCTTTCCTGGCAATTTTCGGTCTATGGGCTTGACATATTGGACCTTTTTCCCCGTGATGTCGGGGGCTTTGAGTACTTGTACGTGGCAATCAACTTCACAATGTGGCCAGAAGTGGAGCTAGTGAGAAAGGTGACAACACAGTCAGCCGTTAAGTTCTTCAAGGGACTCGTTCGCCGTTTTGGTGTGCCAAGCAGTGTCATCACCGACAATGGCAGACAGTTCACGAGCCGCTCCTTCGTGCAGTATATACAGGACCTCGGCAAGAAAGTTTTCTTTGCTTCTGTTGCTCATCCAAGAAGCAATGGCCAGGCAAAAAGGGCAAATGCTGAGGTGTGCGAGGCCTCAAAACAAGAACTTTCGACAAGCTACGCAAGTGTGGAAGATGCTGGATTGATGAATTGTCGATGGTTCTTTGGTCAATTAGAACGACACCAAATCGAGCCACTGGCCAGACACCTTTCTCTCTGGTATATGGGGAAGAAGCAGTTCTCCCAATAGAACTCATATATGGGTCACCTCGAGTGCTCGCTTAATATGAGCTTGAGCAAGAGCAGTTGCGCTAAGATGATGTAATGCTCCTTGAGGAAGATCGTCTTCAGGATGTTGTGTGAGCCACGCGCTACCAGCAAGCCTTGTGCCACTACCATAGCCGGAAGGTTCATGCCTGAAGCCTTGAGAAAGGCAACCTTGTTCTTCGGCGTGTCCAATCCGCCAAGAATTCAAACAAGTTGACGTAGAAGTGGGAAGGCCCTTACCGGGTAATACGAGTCACCAGGCCCGACGCAGTCCGCCTAGAGACCGAAGATGGCATTCCAGTGAGAAACTCCTGGAATATCGAACATCTTCGCAGGTTTTACCCATAAGGCGCAGTTTTCGGTATCCCCGGCAACCCCCTTTTGTACTAGCCTTGTCGGCAAGGCATGTAACCCTATGTACAAAGCCAGGCGCAGACCATGTGCGTAGTTGGATAACTTTCAACATTGTAGTTTCCTATTAATTTCCATGTTTATGTATATACATATATGCATGCATGCTTATCAAGGATATTGTACTACCCTTGATTCAAGCAGATACTAATGAACCACAAAGTTTCCATGCTCCTGTCCTCTCTTCTTTCCAGCCACAGCAAAGACGCTCAGTTCTATCTTTTCCTGTCATGAACTTGGCTCCGGCAAGAGACTGAGAAGACTGCCCGGCACTGCGATCCCCGGCAAACCAAACAAATAAAGTTTACCCCTTGTCCGTTCGTGTTTGTAACTTAAACTTGTGCACTAGAAAACCTCACCACTCTTCTTAAACTTAGGTGCTTCCATCCTGCCCCGAACTCTATTTCGGTCAAAATGGTCGCAGTAGCCTTTGGTAAAAAGAGATTGGCAGGGGGTTGGACCCTTTGTCTCTAACCGGCAGATGTGACTCTCTGGCAAGTGCAGAGGGCGCCAACAAGGTAGGTTGCCGGGAAAACTCATTGATTTACATTAAAGAGGCGTTTTGCCTCTGCATGGACATATAGATGCATGAGTTCCCACCAAGGCTCATCTTTTTCATTGACATGCTGATACAAGTACAAATGTTATAGAACATAAGCGTGGACTCGACAGATTACTTTATCTAGAAAATTAAGATTTGGCAAGTGCCAACAAGTTAAAAATAAAGATAAGTGCCTCATAATCCCCGTTCTTGCCCTTTTCCTCCCCAGGCACAGCAAGCAAAGATAGAGGGAGGCATGGGGAATGCGTCGATGGAGAGCCTGGTGGGGGTAGCCCGTCGACCACCGATGTCAGAGCCAGTAGGGGACACCCCGGCAAGGCGTGTTGCTGGGGGAGGGGGCAGTGTAGATGATGGTGCTGCCACTGATGGTCAGATGGAGTCGGAGTCGTCGTCCTCCCGCCCGCTACCGTCGTCGTCGCTGTCATTGTCCTCCTCATCACTATCGATCGAGGAGGAGCTTTCATCGTTGGTGGAGCTCACCGCGCAGCACCCTAAGAGGATTCCCGAGCGCCCAAAGACCTTGACGGAGAGTAGGCCATTCTCCATTAGTTTGAACTGGAGAACGTGCCCCACCGACAAGCTATTGGCGCGAGATACATGACGTGAGGGGCGGGGAAGTCGACGTCGACCCACAAGCTTCCGTTCCCACAGCCCCTCATGTGCAGCCTCAAGGCCTGCGGCGGGTCAAGCTCCATCACCCGAGCAAACGGGGAAGGAAGGCGGAGATGACCGCACACGGGCTTGTACAGCCTGATAAAGAACTCACGGGGCTGGTCTCCGACATTGCCCTCCATTGGAGGGGGGACGCCGGTGGAGGCGCAGCTAGTGCGCCGCCCCGTCCTCCTCTTCCCCGAGTGCTGCGGCAACCTCGATCTCTCCCCCCCCTCTCCCTCTCAAGGCGGGCTCCGCCAGCGTGAACTCCACAGGAGGGGGGTGCACTATCGAGCAGAAGCCCTCGTCGCCGCCATTGAAGCGCCAGCACGCCCTCTCACCATGGCGAATGGAAGAAGGATACCAAGCAGAAAGGGGAAGGAGGAGGTCAGTGTGGAAAGGCACCGTCCCTCTCCCTTTTTATACAAGGTTAGTGCCGGGGCCTGGCCTCCCAACCCAAGGACGACCGCCCCACTCGACCAATGTGGCCTCCTGAGGCACGGGGAATCAGGACCGACCCACTGCTCCAATCAGCGAAGCCCGTTTTCCCTCCTCGGCGTTAATAACCTTTGCCCTCCACATCCATCGTGTATCCTTCCTAAGGCATGGAGGACACGTGGCAAACAAGCCAGAGGCATAAAGACAAGTGGGACGACCGTTTTCCACACCATGATCGTGGGGTGAGGTGTCATGCAGGCCACGACCCGAGTCCTCTTTGTAAATGAGTAGCGCCCCCGCAAATTCCTCTTTTTATGGGGGAGGCATGGGATGCCTCTTTACTATTCATAGCAAGGTGACACAAGCGTGCTACGGACGTCCCACGCACGACCCCCACATCATCCACTCAATGCGGATCATGGGGAAGCGCAACTGACGAGGGATTGTAGCAGTTAATTCCTGAAACGCGCGCCCGCGCACTGCTTTGGGCCTGGCCCAACTACGCTTTGTGCTTATGTGTGGGACAGGCCTGGGGGCTCCTATCGGTGTACAAAAGGATGGGCTCTTCTGTACCCCTTACTTGTGCATGGGCAGTCGTAGCCTCACCCGTGGCACGTCTTGGCAGGGCAGTAGAAGACATAATATGAGACTACGAAGGCAACATTCAAGACAGTGGAAAGGTAGCAGAAGACAAGCTGCACCTATCCCGACAACATCCTCGCTGGGGCGGCTTGCGTGGCCCCGGCAAGGTCCTTGCTGGGGGCAACCCGTGAAGCACCAGCAATGCCATTATCCCAGAAGCTGAGAGCTCTGAAATCATCGACAACGTGAAGGACAAGTCATTGGGGCGCGTGCACGGTAGCATGCAGATATTTGTGAAGAATGATGTCCTGCAGGTCCATGTGGAACAAGAAGACGAATACCACCGGCAAGGCCCTTGCCGTGGACGACTGTGAGGTCTCCGGCAAGACCCTTTGCCGGGGACAATTGTGGGGCCACAACCAGGACCGCACCAGACAAGGTTTTCACCACCTCATGGTCATTCCAGCGCGACGACAAGCTTGCCAACTAAGGATACGCCTGCGTGGCAGCATGCGGATCTTCGTGGAGGTTGTACCACTGAGCCAGCACAGCAGCTAGTCAGCTAGCCTAGCGTTGCATGCCTCATCAGCCTGGGTGCGTGTCAAGGCAAGGAGAGTCAACGATGGCGTAGGATCTAAAGTACGTCTAGAGGGGGGGTGATTAGACTACTTGACCAAATAAAAACTTAACCTTTTCCCAATTTTAGTTCTTGGTAAATTTTAACAATTTAGCACAAGTCAAGCAATCTTAACACAATTCAAGCATGCATGCAAAGAGTATATAAGCAGCGGAAAGTAAAGCATGCAACTTGCAAGAATGAAAAGGGAAGGGTTTGGAGAGTGCAAACGCAATAGGAGACACAAATATTTTTGGCGTGGTTCCGATAGGTGGTGCTATCGTACATCCACGTTGATGGAGACTACAACCCACGAAGGGTAACGGTTGCATGAGTCCATGGAGGGCTCCACCCATGAAGGGTCCACAAAGAAGCAACCTTGTCTATCCCACTAGGGCCATCCCCCATGAAGGACTTGCCTCACTAGGATAGATCTTCATGAAGCAGGTGATCTCCTTGCCCTTACAAACTCCTTGGTTCACTCCACAATCTTGTCAGAGGCTCCCAAGTGACACCTAACCAATCTCGAAGACTCCACTCTCCAAAAGGTAATAGATGGTGTGTTGATGATGAACTCCTTGCTGTTGTGCTTCAAATGATAGTCTCTCCAACACTCAACTCACTCTCATAGGATTGGATTTGGTCGACAGATGATTTTAGTGGAAATCAACTAGGGGAAGGCTAGAGATCAAGATTCGTATTGTTGGATTGGAATATCTTTTTCTCAACACATGAGTGGGTGGCTCTCTCTCAGAAAATGAGTAATGGAAGTGTAGGCACGTTCTGATGGCTTCCCTCACGAATGAGGAGAGGTTGGAGGGGTATATATAGCCTCAACACAAAATCTAACCGTTACACACAGTATACCAAACTCGGTGGGACCGAATCAAAAAACTCGGTCAAACCGATTTCAGTACATAATGTGACCGTTAGGTAATTTCGGTGGGACCGACATGTCAACTCGGTGGGACCGATATCATTAGGGTTACGGCATAACAGAATCTCGGTTGGACCGATTACACAAACTCGGTTGGACCGACTTTGGTAATAAGATAACTAGAGAGTTGGTCAGTCAAACTCGGTGGGACCGATTCGCTTGTCTCGGTGGGACCAATTTACTCGTCTTGGTGGGACCGAAGCGTTACGAAAGGGAAACAGAGAGTTTTCATTGCAGACTCGGTGGGACCGACTGCTCATCTCGGTTAGACCGAAACGTTACGAAGGGAAACAGAGAGTTTGCAACCCCATCTCGGTGAGACCGAGATCCCTACCTGTGAGACCGAAGTGATTACGGTTTCTGGTAGTGGCTCTATCAAATGAACTCGGTGGCGCCGGATAGATCAAATCGGTGGGGCTGAGTTTGACTTTTGGTTTGGGACATATGTGGATATGAGAAAGTGGTTGAGGGCTTTTGGAGCATGTCACTAAGCATTTTGAGCAAGCAAGCCATTAAGCAACACCTCATACCCTTTTAATAGTATTGGCTTTCCTATAGACTCACTTGGAATGAGCATGAAGAGATTAACGAGACTTCTTTCTCTTTTGAGTTTTTCTGGCGGACCTGCCGCGCAAGATCTTTGGTCTTCCCCTGGAACCGATGAAAAAAAGTGGATCGCTTCTTATGTACTCGCTCAGAATGATTCTTCTCTATCTATAGTTCATGGCCTATTAGAAGTAGAAGGTGCTCTGGTTTGATCTTGGATCACTAAAATAGAAAATGTAGAGTCTTGGACTTTAGAGCTTGAGCCAATCTTTTGTCCTTAGTATTTTGAGGGGTCCACAATCCTTATCCATGCCATGCCAATCATTGAAGTTTCCTGAAATATTTATCTTGAAATGGCATTAGTTCAATGAGCTATATGTTGTTAATCATTACCAAAACCACCCAGGGATAGTTGCACTTTCAATCTCCCCCTTTTTGGTAATTGATGACAACATATAGATCAAACCTTCGACAAATGATAACAAGATTGAAATACATCGTCGCTTTGAGAAGTATGTGACAAACAAGAGCTCCCCCTAAATTTGTGCATTATTTAAAATTTTCTTTGGACTGCAAATGCACAATGTGTTAGGATCATGGGTCACTCTTCCATGTCACATACTTCTTGGTGGAGCGCTCAAAATGATAACAATTGAAAACATGCACTCATCACCAAGCAAAGTGAATAGATATAAGGGATAATATCATTCAAGCACACATTAAGGTAGCATATGATCAAACACATGATCATCCAAGTATCTCAAAAAAGACATAGTGTATCAACCAAACACATAATAAAGTATCAAGAAAATAAAGTGCAGAGAGAGACAAAACAACACTCTCTCTCTCTCTCTCTCTCAGACTATGATCTATACATATTTCTCCCCCTTTGGCAACAAGTTACCAAAAATTTAAAAATATGCAAAGTGCCATGCTTCTCTCAGGCCTGGACTTCATGAGGTGGTGTAGAGATGACTCCAAGGACGAAAGCTTCTGTAGATGTAGATGGAACTTGTGGAGTGGCTGCTGGAGCTGGTGGCACTGAAGCTGTGGCTGTTGGTGCAGATGTAGTGGCTCTAGCATCTGGAACAGGAACTGCAGCAGACCTCTGACTTCTTGGCACTCTTGTGAAAGCATCTGTATAGACTTGCCTTTCTTCTCCTCCACTTCCTCCTGGAGTTGCTCAACTACTGACTGAATTTCAGTGACTTTGACATCAAGATCATAGAATTTTTGCTCACTGATCCTCTCCAAACTCTCCTGATTTTGAGTCAGGGTGGCCAAGCCCTCTCAATCCTCAAGGTGGATTGGATCAGATATCCAAGATGATTTTGCTTACTCTTCAAGAACACATCAGATACCTCTTATGCACTTGGCATCTTTGCAACTTTCTCCGCCCTTGCCTTCTCTCTCTTCTCATGTGCTTGCACTGAGGAAGGATCTTCCTCATTCATAACAACAATGTTATCTTCAAAATCTGGCCTGAGGGGTAAATGCTCCTTGTCCAACAGATAAGTGTCTGTGCCCATCTTGGAGTTGATGAGCAACTGAATTTGTGGAGCATACCCACAAGACCTCTTCTTAATTGAAGTTGTCCTCTTGATTGTTTGCACAATTAGACTCATCACTTTGAACTTCTGAGGAACATCAAATATGTGCAGCATGTTGATGGAGTGTCCTCTTATCATTCTGTGATATCCAGACTTGGGCAAAAGAGTGTGCCTAAAGATGCTATTGATAGTAGGCAGGCCTGATAGTAAGTGCTTCACTAAGCCAAACTTGTGAGTTTCCAGGTCTGCATCAGGAATCTCCTTGTACATGCTTGCCATTGATTTATGGTCTTTCTTATTCTTGGCATACACATCCAAGTCATCTTCATGAGCTTCTGGGGCATTGATCAGTCTGGCCCATTCATCCAGAGTGGAGTGGTACCTTGTACCTTCTGACATCCATGCAATTTTGCCATCTGGATAAAAGTGAGAAGTGGAGTAAAATTGCATGATCAACTTATCATTCCACTTTGTGAGCTTATGGCCACCAAACTTGTCCACTTCACAAGCTTTGAAGTTGTGATAGACAGCTGGGAAGTGATCTTCATTTTCTCTAATGTATGTCTAGTCAACCCATCTCATGTCACATACGATGGGCTTCCTGTCAAGCAGAACAGTCTCATAGAAATCTTGTTGTTCCTTTGTGTGGAACCTGTAATCCACAAGAGTTCTCCTCCTTACAGCATATGGGTCATTCTTCCTCGATAGTCTCAGACCTGCATCCTTCCTGATCCTCATGTCCTCTGCTACAGGATGTCCATCACTGTGGTCTAGAACCTTTGGCTTGAGCTTCCTTAGCACTTGGGCTTTAGCTTCCTCTTCTTCAACTTCAGGTACTGGGGCCTTGTTATTTTCCTCAGCAGGAATGTTTCTTGTACTCCTCTTGGGTGCAGTCTTGGTGGCTGGAGCCGCAGTTTTGGGAGAAGATTTGGGCTTAGCAGCAGCCCCTGACTTTATTGCATCTCGCATTAGCTTTTGTGCCTTAGGTGCTCGAGGAACATCCTCTTCCTCTTCATCATCTGATCTCACCATAGTATACTTTCCAAGTACTTTAGCTATTGTGGTTCTTGCCCTCTTCTTCTTCTTGTCCTCACCAGCTGCCTCTTCTTCAGATTCAATTGTGAACTTCATGGTTTCTCCTGTGGCTACTTTCCTTGGCTTGGATGTAGGCACTCTCCTTGATGGTGCCTTTCTATTCATACATGGCTTGGTTGATGCAGCAGTGCCAAACTACTTCTTCACCACCTTCTTCTTTGGAGTGGCCTCATCCTTAGCTGCAACATAGTCTTCATCCTCTGAATCAGAAATTCTTTTCTTCCTTGCTCTAGTAGCTACCTTGGGCACGTTACTAGGTGTTCTCCTACTACCCTCATCATAGCTGCTGGAGGGACTAGTGCCCTCACTCAATTGTTCTTGCTGTTCAGACATGTTCTGGCTATCACTCTGGTCAGACATGTTGCAGTCAAACTACTAGCAGGCCTATGAATAGGTTCTAGATGAGGGATGGTAGATGAGCATCACAAAGTACAGAGGTTTTGCAAAACAAATTGAGTCAAAAACTTAGTTTTAGTTCTCTACAGAAATGATCTCGGAGCTGCCGAATTGACAAGCTCGGTGATACCAAAGCAATACTTGGAACGTAAACTAGTAAACTCGGTTAGACCGAGTCATAGTTCAGTGGCACCGAGATAGCTAGGGTTTCACAGAATCTTGAACTCGGTCACACCGATTTGCAATTTTCGGTCAGACCGAAAAGCGCATGTGCAATGGCCTAAGCCGAATCGGTGAGAACGATTTCTACATTTAGGTCGGTCCGAGATGAGTTCTACGGAGAGCTAACCCTAAAATTTTCGAATTAATCTAGACCTAAGTAAGATTTAGATCGATAGATTAATCTCATTCGTGGCACGAATCATGGCATTGTCCTTGTGCTAGGAATCAGAGTAAAAAACAACACAAGGGGTCGAACATGTACCCTAGAATGGTGAGTGTTTGCTACGGCGGCGATGACGGAGCAGAATCCAATGGCGGGAGGTTGTTGGCAGCAAGGAGATGATCCAGATACCCGAGGAGGCAGAGCAGGACACACACGGGCTGAGAGGATTTGAAGTAATTTCCAAAATCTCACCCGTGGGTATTTATATCCCGACCCTGTCGGTGTGACCGAAGTGTTCAAATCGGTTGCACTAAGATGAAAACCTAGATCGACTTAGTGAAATCGATGTGACCGAAATGGATGTCTCGATCAGACCGAAATTCAAAAACAAGTTTTGGAAGTTTAAGTCTATGACGAATCGGGGACTCCAAGTGCTCCTCACACAGAGTGGTTCAAATCTGACTTGATCGAACTTTGTGATGTAGCATGATAGGGTTTGAGACGAGAAAATCATAGATAGCTAGAGAAGGTTCTTAGGCATTCTTGTCCATCCACTTGGCAAAAGAGAAAAAGAAACCAGGCAAACAAAACAACAAGTGGATGTCCTCGAATCAGTAAAATATGAAAACGACATGCTCACACAATAAAATGGCAAATGAAACATGTGACAAAGCATGCACAATCAATTCTAGCATCTCTCAAACAATTGGCGATGACTAGGTCATCTATATATGAGTATATTGACTTAGGAGTCAAATGAGAACATTTGATCATAGGTCATACTCGTTGTTTAAGCACAAGTGGGGTTACCACTTTTACATAAAGAATTGTTGTGTTCACACCATTAGAGTTGCTTTAGCTCAATTCTTTAGAGTAAAGCTCCCCCTAGATGTGAGATCCCCCCTTAAGAGGAATGAACTAACCTTGGGTTTTGTCGATGATGACTTCATGTAGGTGTTGAAGATGTGGATGCTCAATGTTGTTGTAGATCATTTGGAGCAATCCCTTGGAGTGAGTTGCACTTTAAATACCTACACGGGGTAGTCCCACAAGGAACAAATAAGGATATCCATAGACACAGAGTGATGCACACACAAGGTGATGTGCATGAAATCATTAGGTTACCTTGTCCCTTGTCTTACCAACAGAGGGTTTGTGACTCCTTGCACTAGTGCAAGATGTGGAAGTAGATTGCACTTGTCCTTGCCAAAATGATATGAGAATATAGGCGGAGTCACCCTCAAGAACTCTCTAGTCTTTCTTCTTTGGGATCCACATCATCTTGATGGGAATCCTTGGGGTTGTAGTGCAACTTGATGAAGTAGAACTTGATGTAGTCTAGGGAACCCACTTGACCAAGGCCTTGGGAGCTTCTTCAAATGCATCAATCTCCTCTTGAAGCTTGTCCTTGCCTTTTTGCTTGTGGTCTTGTGGTGGAAGATCATCTTGAGCTTGTGTCCCTTGGAAAGAAGTAGGATCATACTTCTATTGTTGGGGAACAAACTTCGTCCTGGGGTATTAATCTTCTTCCCACTCAACTCCATTGGCATTGAACTTTCGTTCAAAACCAACACCATGTTTCTTCTGGTGCCTTTCTTGCTTGCGTACAATTTCCTCAAATTTCTTACTTCCGGCAAGGCTCTTGTAGATACCCTTCTCTATAATTCCCTTCAATAAGATATTTTCTTGCTCAGGTGTTACTTGGCTAAGAGAATCATTAGTGGAATCTAGAGAAATACTAGAAGCAACAACGTTGGATTTAGCATGATTATTGCTACTACTAGATGAAGAATATTTCTTACTCTTGTTGCTAGACTTGACTTGTGGCATGTAAGTAGATAAGAGTAAACGCTTGGAAATGTAAGAAGAACTCTTGTGGCAAAGATCATCATTGATTGCCTTTAAAAACTCATGCTCTTGCTCAAGGTTGAGCTTTTCAACGCGTAACTTCTCATGAGTCTTTAAATGTTCTTGATGATCTTCCAAGGTAGTTTCATGAGCTAACTTAAGAGTGTTTAGTTCTTTAGTTGGACGCTCAATCTTCTCCTTATCATCGTCATTCATTTTATCTTGATTAGCATGATTAATTGATGTTTCATCATAGTATTCATCACTAGACTTGTCAACAAGTAAATCATTATCACCTAACAAGTCATCTTCATCACTATTGAAATCAACGTACTCAGAATGTGATACCTTTGGGCCTTTAGCCATGAAGCATCTTCCAATTCCTTCATTTGGTCAGTCAAATATGTTGTAGGAGTTGGTTGACACAAGAGCTAGACCGGCAACACCTTCATCTTGAGCCTATTCAAAGTTGGAGTGATAGCTTCTCTCGGAGTGATGGTCAGAGCCGAAGCCGGATACCCATTCACCAACATGAGCTTGATGTCTTCGCTTTGTGTAGCTCTTTGATGACTTGTCCTTCCTTTCTGAATCCTTGCTTCTCCGGGAGGTTCTTCGTTCATAACGATCATCTCTGCTCCTTCTCTCTCTTGGTGGTGCTTCTTCTCTTCTACTTCTTCTTTTAGGTGACTCTTCTCTCCTTTTGTAAGGAGCCGTACACTCATTGGAGTAGTGTCCGGCTCTTCCACAATTGTAGCAATTACGTTCATGACTCGAAGATCTTTTGTCATTGTAGGACCTTGACTTGGAGCTTCTTTCCTTGCCTCTACTCTTGTAGAAGTTGTTGAAGTTTTTCACCATTAAGCTCAATTCCTCATTGAAGGTTTGTTTCTCACTTGATGATGTAGGAGCATCACATTAGGCTTTGTGAGCACCACTTGACTTGTTGTGAAGTTCTTTCTTATCCTAGAGTGACATCTCATGAGCAACAATTCTACCAATGACTTCTGTTGGCTTGAGATCTTTGTAATTTGGCATCATTTGGATCAATGTGCACATGGTATCATATTTTCCATCCAAGGCTCTTAGGATCTTCTTGATGATGAATTTATCGGTCATCTCTTCACTTCCTAAGCCAGCAATCTCATTTGTGATGAGAGCAAGCCTAGAGTACATTTCAGCGACACCTTCACCATCTTTCATTTTGACCTTGTCAAGTTGACTTTGAAGCACATCCAATTTGGATTCCTTTATGGAGTCGGTACCTTCGTGCATATCAATCAAAGTATCCCAAATTTCCTTTGCATTATCAAGGTGGCTGATTTTGTTGAATTCTTCGGGGCACAATCCATTGAATAGGATATCACAAGCTTGAGCATTGTATTGCAGCATCTTCAACTCTTCCGCAGTAGCTTCACGGTTCGGTTTTCTCCCATCAAAGAATTAACCTAGCAAGCCAATACACATAATAGCCCAAATAGTGGGTTTATGTCCAAGAATATGCGTTTTCATCTTATGCTTCCAACTAGCAAAATTAGTACCATCAAAGTAAGGACCTCTACGGTGGTAATTTCCCTCGCTAGACGCCATACTCTCCTTGGTTGTGAAACCAAGGCTATGATCACCAAAAGGTATGGAAATCAAGTCAAATCGAGACCAAAGCACTGATTCGAATTGTAGGATCGGAAATATGTCTAGAGGGGGGGTGATTAGACTACTTGACCAAATAAAGACTTAACCTTTTCCCAATTTTAGTTCTTGGCAAATTTTAACAATTTAGCACAAGTCAAGCAATCTTAACACAATCCAAGCAAGCATGCAAAGAGTATATAAGCAGCGGAAAGTAAAGCATGCAACTTGCAACAATGTAAAGGGAAGGGTTTGGAGAGTGCAAACGCAATAGGAGAACAAATGTTTTTGGTGTGGTTTCGATAGGTGGTGCTACCGTACATCGTCATTGATGGAGACTTCAACCCACGAAGGGTAACAGTTGCGCGAGTCCACGGAGGGCTCCACCCATGAAGGGTCCACGAAGAAGCAACCTTGTCTATCCCACCATGGCCATCACCCACGAAGGACTTGCCTCACTATGGTAGATCTTCACGAAGTAGGCGATCTCCTTGCCCTTACAAACTCCTTGGTTCACTCCACAATCTTGTCGGAGGCTCCCAAGTGACACCTAACCAATCTAGGAGACACCACTCTCCAAAAGGTAATAGATGGTGTGCTTGTGCTTCAAATGATAGTCTCCCCAATACCCAACTCACACTCATAGGATTGGATTTGGTGGAATTATGATTTGAGTGGAAAGCAACTTGGGGAAGGCTAGAGATCAAGATTCATATGGTTGGATTGGAATATCTTGGTGTCAACACATGAGTAGGTGGCTCCCTCTCACAAAATGAGTAGTGGAAGTGTACGCATGTTCTAATGGCTTCCCTCACGAATGAGGAGAGGGTGGAGGTATATAGAGCCTCCACACAAAATCTAACCGTTACACACAATGTGCCAAACTCGGTGGGACCGGATCAGAAAACTCGGTCGAACCGATTCAGTACATAATGTGAATGTTAGGCAATTTCAGTGGGACCAACATGTCAAATCGATGGGACCAATATCATTAGGGTTAGGGCATAACATAATCTCGGTTGGACCAATTACACAAACTCTGTTGGACCGACTCTGGTAATAAGCTAACCAGAGAGTTGGTCGGGCAAACTAGGTGGGACCGATTCGCTTGTCTCGGTGGGACGGAAGCGTTATGAAAGGGAAACAAAGAGTTTGCATTGCAGACTCGGTGGGACCGATCGCTCATCTTGGTTAGATCGAAATGTTACGAAGGGAAACAGAGAGTTTGCAACCCCATCTCAGTGAGACCGAGATCCCTATCGGTGAGATCGAAGTGACTAGGGTTTTTGGCAATGGCTATGTCAAATGAACTCGGTGGCACCAGATAGATGAAATTGGTGGGGCCGAGTTTGACTTTTGGTTTGGGACATATCTGGATATGAGAAAGTAGTTGAGGGCTTTTGGAGCATATCACTAAGCATTTTGAGCAAGCAAGCCATTAAGAAACACCTCATCCCCTTTTAATAGTATTGTCTTTCCTATAGACTCAATGTGATCTTGGATCACTAAAATAGAAAATGTAGAGTCTTGGACTTTAGAGCTTGAGCCAATCTTTTGTCCTTAGTATTTTGAGGGGTCCACAATCCTTATCCATGTTGTGCCAATGATTGAACTTTCCTGAAATATTTATCTTGAAATGGCATTAGTTCAATGACCTATATGTTGTTAATCATTAGCTAAACCACCCAGGGATAGTTGCACTTCCAAATGGACAGGGCGACTTCTGTTACCGTACGTCCCCCATAAAGTTAGAGGGCACGTAGGCAGCGCATTAAATGCGTTTGTCCTACGGTGTCAGTGATAAGTTTGAACACTATAGATACTTTACTCCTCCTGTGTGCCACTGTGGCGACCCCTTTGATATATAAAAAGAGGCTTGACGCGTACTGGGGGAGGATTTCAGACTTTTTGGACTGGGCATGCACTGCAGCTAGTCTAAGAACTCCAGAACACAAAATATACATCCAAGCAGGACTAGCGTTTTATGCACCATTGCGGCCCGAACCTGGGTAAAAATCCCTCGCACTGATCACTAGACATGCTCTTTGCGCATCTCTCTCCCCGTCAACCATAGAAGGGATCCTTGTGATCCCATAGGTGTCATTTCCCCAACTAGTTTTCTTAGTATCCGCTGCAGAGGGAAGCAGGTGACAACACTGATCTCATGGGCTTGGAAGTCGTGGCACAGATTCCTTGAGGCCATGATGAGGCCAAAAATCAACATTTGCACCCCAGAGTACCTAGACCCAGCCCCCTGCAACAGGGAGCTGATGAAGTACACTCGGCACTGCACCACTTTCTTCCTTGCCGCAACCTTGGGGCTATCCCCACTGCCTTGCTCTTCTCTGCCTTGATCTGCATTTAACCCTGTCAGGGTGTGCTCACATCCTTCCTCGGAGGGGACACTCGATGTGGCTGCCGCTTATTATACTTCCAGTTGTGCCACTAGTGCCGCGCTAACTACATGATTAGTTGCCACCAAGCATAGCAGCAACGGCTCCTGTGATTTGGGAGCGACCAAAGTGGGCACAGAGGACAAGTAAGCCTTCAAATCTTGTAGTGCAGCGTCCGCCTCTGGAGTCCTGTCCACGATTCCTGCCTTCTTCAAGATTTTGAAGAATGGTAGGGCACACTTAGCAGACTTGGAAATGAACCTGCTAAGCGCGGCAACACATCCAGTCAAACGCCACTCATCCTTGACCGTCTTGGGTGCTTGAATTTGCTCGATAGCCTTGATCTTATCAGGATTGGCCTCTATCCCACGATGGGACAAAAAAGCGCTAAGTAGCTTGCCGGAGGGGACGCCAAACACATACTTCTTCGGGTTCAGCTTCAAGTTGGTCTTGCGCAGATTGGCAACGGTCTCTTCCAAATCCTGGATAAGGGTTGATTTGTCCTGGGTCTTTGAGGGAGTCCTGGATTAGGGGGTCGTATGACAGCCGGACTATATACTTTGGCCAGACTGTTGGACTATGAAGATACAAGATTGAAGACTTCGTCCCGTGTCCGGATGGGACTCTCGTTTGCATGGAAGGCAAGCTTGGCGATACGGATATGTAGATTTCCTTCTTTGTAACCGACTCTGTGTAACCCTAGTCCCCTCCGGTGTCTATATAAACCGGAGGGTTTAGTCCGTAGGACAACAACAATCATAATCATAGGCTAGCTTCTAGGGTTTAGCCTCTACGATCTCGTGGTAGATCAACTCTTGTAATACTCATATCGTCAAGATCAATCAAGCAGGAAGTAGGGTATTACCTCCATCAAGAGGGCCCGAACCTGGGTAAACATTGTGTCCCCCACCTCCTGTTACCATTAGCCTTAGACGCACAATTCAGGACCCCCTACCTAGATCCGCCGGTTTTGTCACCGCCATTGGTGCCTTCATTGAGAGTTCCACTGTGTTGTCATGATAAGGCTTGATGGCTCCTTCAATCATCTACAACGATGCGATCCAGGGTGAGGTTTTCCTCCCTGAAAAAATCTTCGTATTCGGCGGCTTCGCATTGCGGGCCAACTTGCTTGGCCATCTGGAGCAGATTGATAGCTACGCCCCTGGTCATCATGTCAGGTTTGGATGCCTGAACTACACCACCGACATCCGCAGAGACTTGATCTTCAATGGATTCGAGCCCATGTCAGGTGCGCCGAACAGTCACGACGAGCATGACTTAGATCTGCCATCGGACGGTGTTCGGGAGATCACACCTCTGGTTGCCCCGGCCCTTAATCCGGAGCAGATCGTGCCATCTGAGGACGGGTGGATGGACCCCGCCACAGAGGCCGCACACTTAGCAGCGATAGAGCCGAACGCAGACTTCGCCTCCAATGAGGCCTGTGTCATCGAACCCTCAGACTCGTCTCCGACAATAGGCTCCGACCCGCGTGCATCCGTGCTTATCGATTCTGATTGGACATCGATCATGGAGTTTACCTCAGCGGATATCTTTCAGCACTCGCCCTTGGGGGACGTGCTAAATTCATTGTAGTCTCTCTCCCTGTTAGGGGACTCCTGGCCGAACTATGTCCGGCTTAAGTGGGAAGCAGATGACGAAGAAATTCGTTCCCCACCCACCACCCACTTAATAGCTACTGTCGATGACTTAACCGACATGCTGGATTTCGACTTCGAAGACGTCGACGGTATGGACGACGACGCTGGACAAGAACATGAACCACCTCCTAAAGGGCGCTGGACAACCACCTCATCATATGATATAT
>NC_041383.1:318035840-318036229 GCF_002162155.2 Triticum dicoccoides | reverse complement strand
TACAAATATGTACGTATTTCACAAATATAACAAAAACTATGGGATCATATGCAATTTTTTCATGTAACTTGTTTTGAAATATCTTATATATAATATATAAACATATTTAAAATAATAAAATAGTATATATATTACCACATGCTTGTATATGAGACATGTGGGGTAACTACCACCGGGTGGTAGGATGGATTTTCCCTATATATATATATATATATATATATATATATATATATATATATATATATATATATATATATATATATATATATATATATGGTGGACACGCCCAAAGAAAGCGATGGCGATGAGGCAATGGAGGATATTCCCCTTGAGAAGCAATCTAAGCACCGGCGTCATAGGCGCCGCTCTATGCCCCGCCAGAGCAAAAA
>NC_041383.1:317993553-318035830 GCF_002162155.2 Triticum dicoccoides | reverse complement strand
ATGGTGGACACGCCCAAAGAAAGCGATTGCGATGAGGCAACGGAGGACAATCACCTTGAGAAGCAATCTAAGCACTGGCGTCATCGGCGCCGCTCTAAACCTCGTCATAGCAAAAATAGCGATACCGGCACAAGAGATAATAACACTTCGGATAATGCCAAGGATGAAAGCAATCCTGCCCAGCCAAGCTTCGAGCAGGCCGAACGGGAGGATGGGCAAGCTAGCCCTAAGGAACAGGCAATGGATGGAGAATCAGAGGATGACAATTACATGCCCCTCTCCGAAGACGAGGTGAGCCTCGGTGATGAAGAATTCATCGTGCCTGAGGATCCCGTCGAGCAGGAGCGCTTCAAGCATCGGCTTATAGCCACTGCAAAAAGCCTGAAGAAAAAGCAGCTGCTGCTTCAAGCTGATCAAGATCTGCTAACCGATAGATGGACTAAGGTCCTGGCAGCCGAGGAATATGGACTCGAGCGTCCAACCAAAAGTTAACCAAAGCGCAGGTTGCTACCTCAACTTGAGGAAGAGGCATTAAAGCCGACACTTCCAGCACAGGATGCGGCTGACCGGCCACTTCGTGGCCAAGACAAAGCGGTGTATCAGCCAGAAGTCCAGCCCGCACCCCGTCGCCAAGCAAGCAAAAACACGAAGGCCCGGGGCTACACGCATGACCTGCGATACAAATTGGAAAACAAAGCAGGACAGTCAAGATCGATCTATGGAAAACGGGGGCACGCCCCAACACGCGACGACGACCGTCAGGCCGAATATACTAAAAACATATCCGGCCGAGCCGAATACAACAGACCAGACTCATTTGAACTGCGTCGTGATGTAGCCCAGCATAGAGGCGCCGCACACCCCCTATGCTTCATTGATGAAGTAATGGATCATGAATTCCCATAAGGGTTTAAACCCATGAACATTGAATCATATGACGGTACAACAGACCCTGCGGTATGGATTGAAGATTTCCTTCTCCACATTCACATGGCCCGCGACGATGATATACATGCCATCAAGTACCTCCCACTAAAACTCAAATGACCGTCTCGGCATTGGCTGAATAGCCTACCGGCAAACGCCATTGGTAGTTGGGAGAACCTGGAATACGCATTCCTATACAACTTCCAGGGCACTTATGTGCGACCACCGAATGCTGATGACTTAAGTCACATAACCCAACAACCCGGAGAGTCAGCCAGGAAATTCTGGACTCGGTTCCTAAGTAACAAGAACCAATTGTCGACTATCCGGATGTCTAAGCCCTAGCGGCCTTTAAGCACAACATCCGCCACGAGTGGCTCACCCGACACCTCGGCCAAGAGAAGCCGAAGTCCATGGTAGCCCTCATGACACTCATGACCCGCTTTTGTGCAGGCGAGGACAGCTGGCTGGCTCATAGCAACAACACATCAAGAAATCCTCGCACTTCAGATGCCAGAGATAAAAATGGCAAGCCCCGACGCAACAGACACAAGCGTCGCAACAATGGCAATAACAACGAAGACATGGCATTAATTGCCGGATTAAGTGGCCCTAAGTCTGATCAGCGGAAAAAGGCATTCAAAAGAAACAATCCGGGCCCATCCAGTTTGGACTGCATACTCGATCTCTCGTGTCAAATTCACGGCACCCCCGATAAACCAGCCAACCACACCAACAGAGAATGCTGGGTGTTCAAACAGGCCGGCAAGTTGAATGCCGAAAAGAAGGAAAAGGGGCTGCATAGCGATGACGACGAGGAGCCCCTGCCGCCGAACACAGGTGGACAGAAGAAATTTCCTCCCCAAGTGATAACGGTAAACATGATATATGCAACCCATATTCCCATGCGGGGACAGAAGCGTGCACTAAGGGACGTCTATGCGATAGAGCCAGTTGCCCCAAAGTTCAACCCATGGTCTTCTTGTCCGATCACTTTCTATCGCAGGGACCATCCGACCAGTATCCATCATGGTGGTTCGGCTGCGTTGGTCCTCCACACCATCATTGACGGATTCCACCTCACAAGAGTCCTTTTGGGCTGTGGCAGCAGCCTGAACCTGCTCTATCAGGATATAGTGCGCAAAATGGGCATCGATCCCTCAAGGATCAAACCCACCAAAACCACCTTTAAAGGTGTCATACCAGGTGTAGAGGCCTGTTGCATAGGCTCAATCACACTGGAAGTGGTCTTCGGATCCCCAGATAACTTCCGAGGCGAGGAGTTAATCTTCGATATGGTCCCCTTCCGTAGTGGTTATCATGCACTACTAGGACGAACCACATTTGCTCGATTCAATGCGGTGCCACATTATGCCTATCTCAAGCTCAAGATGCCCAGACCTCGCGGGGTTATAATAGTCAATGGAAACATGGAGCGCTCCCTCCGTACAGAGGAGCACACTGCAGCCCTTGCAACACAAGTACAGAGCAGCCTTCTTAGGCAGATCTCCAAGTCGATAGTAAAGCTCCCGGACATCGCAAAGCGAGTCTGAAGTACTCTGCAACAGGATCGTCTGACATGTCCAGAGCTTGTCTAGCAATTCGGCCTCGTCCTAGTCCCAGTCAAGCGGTGAGATTTGTGCCGTGTACATAATTACGCACTTAAAATACCATGGGCATTGGCGGAGGCACAGCTAGAATGTGATTCACAACGCGGCTCAGCCGCCCCAGGATCCGTATAACTTCACCCCTTTTTCTATCTTTCAGGAACCTATTTTCTGGAAGCTGTTTCCGATAGCCAGATTATCGGACCCATCACGGGACGGAAACACCAAGGAGGCAAGGAGCTTTGACTTACAAGGGAATCCCCAGGTGGTCTCTGATAACGATCACTATACCTGTTTTACATAACCACACGTAGCTCGCCTTTGGTTAGGACATGTCAAATAGTCCTATTTTGCTTATCGCACTACTTGTATACATACGCCTTGACGTATGATTCAAATAACAATACAGCGTCAGCTTATTATTACATTTCTTTATCCTTTTCCTTAACTGTTTATTTATTACAAATTGCACCCGCACATTCTGGTACGTTCAGTCTGCCAGGGGCTTCAATGTACCCCATAACACGGCAAGAAAAGTCCGAACACTTTCGGTAGTGCGGCACCCCAAACTTATAGCATTATATGTGTCAACTCCGAGTCATGTCTTGGGTCAATAGTTGGGTTTGCCTGGCTCCCATGTTTTACAGCCTTACGTTCTGCTACATCGGCTAAGGTGGAACAAGGAGAACTACTGTGATTGTGTCGCAGTTCTTTCGGACGACCACCTCAGTAGAGAAAGGCGAAAACTGATTGTCATGATGCGGCGAGAGCTGGTCGCTATTCGAGAGGTCTCAAATCCGTAAAGATTTTTTTCTGCTTTTGGCGAGGAATTGGCCTTCTGTGATTTAGGCGTGTATAGAGCCCCAAGTTCGGCCTTCCGAATACCAGGGTCTATGACAAAATTTAAAATTATAGACTTCTATGGCTAACTGACAGTGATAAAGCTGTATAGTATGATTGCCTTGTTCATTGCGCTAAACACCTCCTTAAAGGACCAAAAATTTGGATAAAGAGTGTTTAGATTTACCCCGAACACCCCGGTACTAGTTACATGGGGGCAGAAGCCGACGACTGGCCAACTCTCAGATTTTATAAATGGCCGCACAGAAGGTAAAATTTTAGGGTTATTTAAATCTATGCCCCTCGTCTCTTAGTTGTGCTCCCTTTTCCCCATTCGTTAACTTTTTACTCACTTAAATCAACAAGCATTATATAGCACAAATGAACTTCTTTTATAGTACATGATCAAATGAGTACATTCATTCAAATATTACATCCTTAGCACATTCCTCCGCCACAAGGTGGGCACCCTTCAGGACATTATCATATTACTTTTCGGGGTGGCAGTGCTACTTGCCCTTCGGCGGCCCCTCCGTCACCAGCTTCTCGGCATCCATCTTCGCCCAGTGCACTTTCGCGCGGGCGAAGGCCCTGTGTGCACCTTCAATGCAGAGTGACCGCTTTATGACTTCAAGCCGTGGGCAGGCATTTACAAGCTGCTTCACGAGGCCGAAGTAGCTGCTAGGCAAGGGCTGGGCAGGTCACAGCCGGACTATAAGGTCCTTCATGGCCAGTTCGGCAGCCTTGTGCAGTTGGACCAGTTGCTTCAGCTGGTCGCTCAAGGGCATCGGGTGTTCGGTCCCAATGTACTGAGACTAGAACAACTTCTCCATCGAGCTCCCTTCCTCGGCCCGGTAGAACTCCGCAACATCTTATATGCTGCGCGGCAGATCTGCAACGCTCTTGGAGAGCTCCAAATTCGGGTAAGTAAAAGGAAAGTCTCCTTCACATGCTTGCTTTGCATAATGAATGCCTTACCCTCCACTATCTTCTTGGCCGCCTCAATCTCCTGGAGGGCCTTTTGGGCTTCGGCTTTGGCGTCTTGTGCACTCTGGAGGGCCTTCACAAGCTCGAACTCTTGCGTCTTAGAGTCACGCTCCAAGGACTCGTATTTTTTGATGAAATCATGGAGCTCTTGCTGGACCTCGCCGACTCGGGCTTCTTTCTTCTCGCGCTCGGTGCGCTCCTTGGCCGCTTTGTGTTCGGCCTCATTCAGTGCCTTCTTAAGGGCCGCCACTTCGGTCGTGGCCGCTATTAAAATTCATGACGCTTCTATTAGCATCAAAAAAATTTCCTTTATAAACATACAGACGGGGTATTGTGTATCGTTATTCTCCTCGAGTTGCCTCTTCACGAGGCTGAGCTCTTCCTCGTTTCGCTTCAGGTCCCGCTTCAGTCCGGATACCTCCGCAGTACGAGCGGCAGCGGCCAGCAGCGACGCCTGCTTATCCACATAGACATCTTCTGTTAGACTCCTGCGGCTGTTATTTGATCCTCTGTTCGGCCTTTCTTTCCGAACACCAAACAGAGCATCAGGGGCTACTGTCTATACTGTGATACTTCCTTACAATTTTATTACTTACCTCAAAGTCTGTTAGGAGGCTGGCGCAGGCTTCGGTCAATCCGCTTTTAGCAGACCGGACCTTCTCGATCACCGTACCCACGACGGTACGGTGTTCTTCATCAATGGAAGCGCCCCGAAGTGCTTCCAGCAAGTTGTCTGATGCCTCTGGATGGACAGAGGTCATCGGCACAGGCAACTCGCCCCCTTAGAGAGAGGCTACTTGCGTGAATCCGGAACCACTGCGCGTTCTGGTGCAGTATCCGGCTGGGGGCCATACTTGTTGCTGCCCCCGTCATCAGAATCCATGGAGGTCTTCCCTCCCATGTGCCCGGCGTGTGGGATTTCTCCTTGGGGCGTTTCCAGAACTGTCTCCCACTGGTATGTTATCCTCTGAGACAACACCTCGGAGTCGTCCGTGGGCCGGGGGGAGGCGGCCATCCGGAGTGAATCGATGTTAATTGCCGACTGGCCCAAAGACCCATCCGAGGAGGATACGTAGATGTGAGCTTTGGACGGACTGTACGATCATGTTTGGCATGATAAGAAGCAATAAAGCAAAACATACCAGAAGTATTATAGTGTCCGAATACTTACGACTTTGCTAGGGGCTTGTCCCTGGGCAACCACTCCTCGCCGCTGTAGGCGGCTATGGTGGAGTGATCCGGAGGGAGGGTCTTTCCTTTCTTGGACCCTTCGGCCTCCCAGGACGGGGAGGCCTTCCTTTTCTTTCCCCCACCCCCCGGTTGGGGGAGGGATTTCTTCTTCCTCCTCCTCATTTTCGTTAGAGGAGCGCGCCTTGGTGTCTTTGGACGATGAGTCCTATACAACCTTGCGCCAGAGAACTTTATTGGTCCCCGCGGCCTTCTTCTTGGCCTTCTTCTCCGGCACCTCATAGGGTGCTGGAAACAACATCTTCGTTAAGAGAGTCGATGCTGGATATTCGGGTAGTGGAGACGGACAGTCAATCTGCTCCGTTATCGCTACCTAGTCCCGTTAAATTGGCATGGAGGCTTAGATTCCTCCCGCGAACATGCTGGGGGAAGGCATACCTTGCAAAATATAAAAACTTACGGAATTGGTAGGGCGCTTTGCGCTGAGTCCGCGATCCTCGGTTATGGGCGGAGGTACCTCGGCGGCCTTGAACAACACCTTCCAGACGTCTTCGTGTGTCGTGTCGAAGAGCTCTCGCAGCGTCTGGTGTTCGGCCGGGTCGAACTCCCACATATTGAAAGCCCATCTCTGACATGGAAGGATCTGGCAGAAGAGCATGACCTGGACCATGTTGACAAGCTTGATTTTCTTGCTTATCATATTTTTGACGCAGGTCTGAAGTCCGGTCAGCTGTACTGATGAGCCCCAGGCTAGGCCCTTCTCTTTCCAGGAGGTGAGGCGCATGGAGATGTCAGATCGAAACTCGGGGGCCGCCGCCTAGTTGGCGTCGTGCGGCTCGGTGATGTAGAACCACCCCGATTGCCACCCCTTCACGGTCTCCACATAGGAGCCTTCGGTCCAGGTGACATTGGGCATCTTGCCCACCATGGCGGCTCCGCACTCCGCTTGTTGGCCGACCACCACCTTCGGCTTCATGTTGAAGGTCTTTAGTCATAGGCCGAAGTGGGGCGTAATGCGGAGGAAGGCCTCGCAAATGACGATAAACACCGATATGTTGAGTATGAAATTGGGGGCCAGATCATGGAAGTCCAGCCCGTAGTAGAACATGATCCGACGGACAAATGGGAGGAGGGGGAATCCCAGTACGCGGACAAACTGAGAGAGAAACACTACCCTCTCCTGAGGCTCCGGGGTAGGGATGATCTTCCCTTCGGTAGGGAGCCGGTGCGCAATGTTTGCGGCTAGGTATCCGGCCTCCCGAAGCTTCGTGATGTCCTCCTCCATAACGGAGGAGGCCATCCACTTGCCTCCCGCTCGGGACATACTCGGAATGACATTGCGGAGAAGAAGAAAGCTTGGGCGCTAGAGCTCGAGTGAGGGAGAATGGATGAGTAGAGGAAGAAGAAGGCGTGGGTGAAAAAGGTGAATCCTGATCTCTTTATAAAGGCGGTAGAAACCACGCTGCTCCCCACTTGCCCTGTAAACTTGCTAATTCCCCAAGCATCGTGTTGATGGCGCAGTTGGGTTACCCACATCCATATTGATGAGAATCCCGTGATAAGGGGACACGATCTCTGCTTCGACAAGACGTGCCAATGAAACCGCCTCGCAATATGAGCAGCAGCAGGTTGAGAAAACGGTTTGAAAAATGACCTGGCCGTGGCGTGATGTCACGCTATGAAAAGTTGCCAGCAGATTAGATCTGTGGAATATTGTGCTCTCTACGACGGTGTGCGGAATTTCTTTTGTAGAGCCGGACACAATCCTTGTGTTCAAAATCTTCTATGGAGTATTCGAAGAAGGAACCCGCCTTGCAATGCCGAAGACAATCTGCATGCCGGACCCATCATCATTGAAGCCTGGTTCAGGGGCTACTGAGGGAGTCCTGGATTAGGGGGTCCTCAGACAGCCGTACTATATACTTTGGTCGGACTGTTGGACTATGAAGATACAAGATTGAAGACTTTGTCCCGTGTCCGGATGGGACTCTCCTTTACGTGGAAGGCAAGCTTGGCGATTCGGATATGTAGATTTCCTTCTTTGTAATCGACTCTGTGTAACCCTAGCCCCCTTCGGTGTCTATATATACCAGAGGGTTTAGTCCGTAGGACAACAACAATCATAATCATAAGCTAGCTTCTAGGGTTTAGCCACTACGATCTCGTGGTAGATCAACTCTTGTAATACTCATATCATCATGATCAATCAAGCAGGAAGTAGGGTATTACCTCCATCGAGAGGGCCCGAACCTGGGTAAACATTGTGTCCCCCACCTCCTGTTACCATTAGCCTTAGACGCACAGTTCGGGACCCCCTACCTAAGATCCGCCGGTTTTGAAACTGACAGTCTTGACCACAATATCATCCATATAAGCTTCACGTTTCTATGCAGCTGTGACTATAAACCAATCTGGACTGCCCTTACAAAGGTGGATCCGGCGCTCTTCAATACAAAGGGCATATGTACAAAGCAAGAAGTGTCACATGTAGTGATGAACTTTTTCTTCTCTCCGTCTTCCTTGGACATAAAGATCTGATGGTAACCAGAGTAGGCATCTAGAAAAGAAAGCAGGTCGCACCCGGAGGTGGAATCCGCGATCTCATTGATGCGCGACAAGGGAAATGGTTCATTCGTGCAGGCCTTGTTCAGATTAGTGAAATCTATGCATAGCGTCAATTTGCCATTAGCCTTGCGCACTACCACTGGGTTCGCTAGCCATGTTGGGTGTAGTAATCCTCTGACCAAACTAGTTGCCTCAAGTTTCTTAATTTCCTCGGCAATGAACTGATGCCACTCCAAAGCTTGCTTTTGGACCTTCTGCTTGACGGGGCGGGCATGTGGCGAGACAGCAAGGTGGTGCTCTATCACCTCCCTAGGAACATTGGGGATGTCAGATGGTTTCCATGCGAACACATCGACATTCGCCCGCACGAAGGCAACGAGAGCGTTTTCCTATTTGTCATCAAGGGTGGCACAGATAGTAAAGGTACCATTAGCGCCAGCCAGCCCTGCAGGGACATTCTTCACAGTAGGCACAATAGCTTTGGATCTCTTGCTATTGGAACTCTCGGGCAAGTCATCAATAGGCATAGCGCACTCCAAAGAGGCACGCTTCTCGGATTCCTCACATGAGCCCTTGTTAGCTTTCTTCTTTTTCTTGTTTTCCTTGGTGAGAATGGCGGCTCCTGTGGCCTGTGTCGTGACTGCGTCTCGGTACATCTTGTCCATGCAAATGACTGCGTCCTGCTCTTCTGATGGAATGGAAATGATGCCCACTGGCCCTGGCATCTTCAAGGTGTTGCAAGCATATTGGGATGCCGCCATGAATTTGGCCAGAGCTATGCTCCAAGGATTCCATTGTACAACAGGGGGAGGTCGACCACATCTAACACAACCTTGTCAGTCCGGTAATTCAACTCTCCGCCAAATGTCACCGGCAATGTTATCTTCCCCTTTGGACGACTCCTACCAGGATTGATCCCTTGGAACATGGTAGTAACCTCAAGCTCTTCCTGTTCTATCTGAAGTTTGCCGATGAGCTTCGGAGAAATCAGATTCAACCCGGCCCCGCCGTCAACCAACATCTTTGGGACTTTGAGGTTGCAGATTGTTGGTGAGACCAACAACAGCAAGCACCCTACCGCAATGGTGCGGTTAGGGTGGTCCTCTTCGTCGAAGATGATGGGCCTGCAGGGCCACTTTAGTGGCCTCCAAGAATCTGCCGCTAGCTCCATGGCATTGACTTGACGTGTCCACTATTTAAGCTGGCGGTGAGAGGAGTGCAGAGATGCACCCCCGTCCATGCATAAGGCGTCAGTGGCCTTGTGGAATTCTTGCTCATTGGTTTCCTCTTCATAACTCCATCACTTTCATCGTTGCAATCTTCCTTCTCACGCCCCCTATCGGTTTTCCCTTGGTTCCGAGGAGACTTGCAAGGACGACCTGCTTTATCGCCCCGGACCTTCCCGCCAGCGCCATTCTGACCTCTTTCCTTATCACACTTCTCATATTCAGCCTTCTGCTTCTTGATGAGCTGCTCAATCCTGATGACACTCCTGGAGATCGTGGCCCTTGGTTCGAAGAATTTTGCAGTACGGGCCATCACCTTTCCTGGCCTTCTTGCCAACCATGGCCTCCCGACAATTAGTGCACACAACATCTTCCTTGCCGGGTACCTCAGTCTTGGACTTCTTGCCGGTATTAGGTGTGCCCGATCCCTCAACTGTAATAATACACCTTATCCTTGCACCTTTTATTGCACTTCTTGTTCTTCTTCTTTTGACTGGTGGCCTCATCATCGTCCTCTGAGTCGACTTCCACGCCATCCTCTTCTCCGGGGAGCCGCCTCCCCTCCTCCATCTGAGCACACTTGTCCACCAAGGTTTAAAGCTCCTTCACGGTCTTGGGCAATCGAACATTTATCTTGGCACGTATCCGTCGATTGTGCATGTTGGATGGCAACGCAGCTATCACAGCCGCCGGGTGGATGTCAGGAATATTTCTGTGGACTTGGCTAAACCACTGTATGTACTTCCGCAGAGTGTCCCCTCCTTTTTGTGGGAGATGCTACAAGTCGCTGGGCCTCCCTGGTTCTTGATGGCCACCCGTGAAGGTGCCAGTGAACTTGTGGCATAGCTTAGCCCAGGTTGAAATGGAGTTCTCCAGCAGGTGCATCAGCCAAGACCTCACATTTGTCTTGAGTGCCAAAGGGAAGTAATTGGCGAACACCTTCTCATCTCTTGCTCAGGGAGCATGAACAACAATGGTGTAGATGCTCAAGAACTTTGCAGGGTTTGGCCTCCCATCATACTTCTCTTGTATCTCTGGCTTGAACGTGCTGGCAGACGGCCAATGGACTTGCCGTAGCTCTCAGGCGAAGGCGGGGCACCCACCCTCCAAAAGCAGGTGGCCGCGTCCGCCGAGAGCAAGCTCATCGACATTGGGGCCATCAAAGAGGGTGCCACGGTGTTGCTCGATGGTGGCACATGCACCTTCCCTCTGCCTATCCTCTGGGGCCCACCGTTCGCCTTGACGCGCCCGAGGGTCGGACGAGACCATCGAGACGTCGTTGGTTCTTGGTTGCATGGCTCCCGCGCTAGCTGCCGTGGAGGGGATTGCACCATGGGCGTGGCCCTTTCGGTATGGCTAGCAGTGCGGGTCATTGTCATCGCCTGCAGAGGCTTTGGCGGCCCAACTCATTGTGATCCTCCCGCCTTGGCGAAACCAATCAGGCTTTGGATGGTGGCTCGTCACTCATGGATCTGGTCGTCTGCTGATAGAAATCTCAATAGCAGTTGAGCCCGCGCCATGGTGTCTGAGGCAGTGCTTGGCATGGGTGATGACGATGTAGACAGTAGCATTGCCCAGCTGCTGATGGTGCCGGTAGAGACTGCATGGTGCTCTCATTGCTGCGAGCCAGCCGCTTGGACAACGTGGTGACAAGGTGGAGGCACTTTAGGACCAGCGGCTCCATTGGGCACAATGGGTAGGTCAACTCGCTCTGGGGGTGGTGCATGCCCTACCGAAGCGGGAGCGGCCGAAGAGTTGTGATTCGCCCCAGTACGAGCGCCACCATTGCGGTTGTGACCTTTGGCCGGATGGAGGGGTAGCGATAGAATAATCTCTCCACCCGTACCTTGTGGAGTATTGCCGCTAGGGTGCTGCTAATGCTGTCCTTTCCCGGTGCCTCCTGCTCCTGTTTCGGCCGCAGGGGAGATGGTGACGATGCCCCTCGCGTCGACCATGTTCCCTGCAGCGTCCACACCCCAATGTGTCCCCACAGCCCATGAGGCGTCGGCGGCCACACATGATGGGGCCTTCGACATGGACGGGTGAGCTGCGGCACCCGGCTTCTTCTTGGGTGCCATGGTCGATGGAGCCGCTGACGAAGAAAATGACGATGAAGATGACACTCTACGCATGCTTCTCGGGTTTGTGCAAGCTCATCCCCCTACCGGGCGCGCCAAAGATGTCATGGGAAACCACGACCACCTATGGGCCATGAGCCCATTTTGGTTTGGCAAGGGGAATGGGCACGTTGGACAAAGAGCGGAGAACGTCGCGCAACACGGTAGAGATCACACGGGCAGTTTTACCCAAGTTTGGGCTGCCATGATGCATAAAACCCTACTCCTACTTTGGTAGAGATCACACGGGCGCTCTTGCCCGGCAGGTTTGCCTCGGAGCGAGAGCGACTACGCGTATATGAGTATGCGAGGGTCCGAATCCTCTCTACGGTTTCCACGTGCCTCTTATAGATCAAGGGGTCACCACAATGGCAAATAAGTTTTTACGTACAGATTAGATAGAAAACAGTGCTATCATACCTAACTCTTCAAGCGGACAGAGCGCATTAAATGCGCTACTTAGTGCCATATCACATCGTGCCCGGCAAGCCTTGTCGGGCTGTTTTTCCAGCTTCGCGCCTGCTTGCTTGACATGTCGCAGGATGGGTGTCATTTGGAGGTGTTTTCCGTAGGAAGTGGCTGCCACATGGCAAGAAGCAGCCACTTAGTCACTCAGGGGCTTGACACCACATTGGTCGATGACTTGCGACGCTGTGAGGTGGAGCAGTGAAGCTTTGGTGGGGCAGCCTGCCCTTGCCATTCCCGGCAAGCCTGCCGGGGCGGTCTGGTGGCTTACATTCTGGGCAATCCTCGTCCTCGCCAGGCTCCCCTGCCCAGCAAGGGAGGTTTTTCCCTTAGTGACATCTTGTCTCTCTGGTTTTACTTGGTCTTCTTGATCTGCACTTGGATTCTTCAAAGAACTGATCTCTAGTGCTTGGTCTGATCTTGGGTGCTGCAATCTCGTCCTTTGGCCTCCACAGTCTGGACAACAGACCCAGGGTTTGTTAAACCGACAATGGTGGGCGAAGTGGGGCCCCCGTCCCCCGATTCTAGATTGTATTCCTGAGGAACATAACTTTTCAGAGCGGGATTCAATTGGAGCCAACCACTCCCATTTACCCCCAAGGTGTTTGCTCTAACCTGGCATGTTGATGTTGGTCATATCATGCATGTGGCACCTCACATTCTTTACTTTATACGTCTTATATGTCATCAACTTAGTTTAGATTTGCTTTGTGTGAATGCCACCTGTTTGGTTTCTATATCATACTCCTGTATGTGAATTATGCAGTGCCATCTTCTTTAGCCAGGCATCATATACGTGAATCATGCAATGCCATCCTATTTATCCAGTCATCGTATATGTAAATGTTATCGTGCCATACTATTTTTCTTTCATAATGTATTCCTTTTGTCAACAAAGTTTATACATTCGTCTACTCTTGATGTGCATCAGCCATTTGAGTCGGTGATGGGAAAATCTAGAGTGAAAACAAGATCTTGTGAGCAGTTTGTGCTACCTGTTGATGCCGATTTCTTGCTGGTTACGGATAGCTCCTCAGAGGAGGATTCAGAGACAGATGACCAGTCGTATTCTCCTCCCCCGAGGTGTATGCTCTAACTTGGCACGGTTATATTGCTCATATAATGCATATGGTGTCTTGCATTGCTCCGCCATCTTCTTAGATTAGACATGCTTTGTGTGAATGCTTCCTGTTTGCTTGTATATCAGATATGTGAATCATGCAATGCCATGTTTTTTATCCAGTTATCATATATGTGAATTATGCACCGCCATCCTCTGTAGCTAGACATCATATATGTGAGTTATCTCATTCCATACTTTTTTTATTACGTATTCCATTTGTCAACAATCTGGGTATATTGAACTACCCTTCATGTGTATCGGCCATTTGAGCCTGTTATGGAAAAATCTAGAGTGAAAACAAGATCTTCAGAGCAGGCAATGGTACCTGTTGAAGCATATATCTAGATCATTACAGGTAGCTCCTCGAGGAGTATTCAGAGACAGATGACTAGTCCTATATCCCACCTGAGGTGTATGCTTTAACTTGCAATGTTTATATTTCTCATATCATGCATATGGTGTCTTGCATTGATTAGTTTAGACATCATATACACAATATTCAATGCCATCTGCTTAGTCTAGATATCATACATGCGAGTGCCAGCTTCTTATTATATGAATCCATTATGTGAATCATATCAGGTCATCCTATATACTTAGACAACATATATATGAATTATTTCATCCCAACTTATTTTATAAAGGCATCATATAGTTTTGTCATGTCATCCTGTTTAGATACTTATCATACGTTGAATTATGCCATTATATCCTGTTAAGTTTTCCATCATATATCTGAAACTATGTCATGCTATCCTGTTTAGCTTGCCATCATATATGTGAAATTATGTCATGCTATCCTATTTGGTTAGACAACATATATGTGAATTACCACATCTGTCAATCATATAATGTATGTACATTAAATTTATTTTCATGTTCATCAGCCATTTGAATTGGAGGGGGTGATGGCGGTATCTAAGGGAGTAAAAACACGTTCTTCACAAAAGACGGTGCTACCCGTCTATGCAGATAGAACCATGGTTGTACTTGCCCATGAACTAGCCCCGCCACACATAATCAAGACTCTTCTAGATAGTAACCCACTTCTAATTGACACAACACCATGTCCACCACAGAGTACCCCCACATGAGCAGTTTGTAAAGCAATTGCAGTGCACAAAGCATGAAGACCACTGTCGGCGTCAAAACCGGCGGATCTCGGGTTGGGGGTCCCGAACTGTGTATCTAAGGCTAATGGTAACAGAGGCGGGGGACACGATGTTTACCCAGGTTCGGGCCCTCTCTATGGAGGTAATACCCTAATTCCTTCTTGATTGATCTTGATGATATGAGTATTACAAGAGTGGATCTACCACGAGATCATAGAGGCTAAACCCTAGAAGCTAGCCTATGATTACGATTGTTGTTGTCCTACGGAATAAACCCTCCGGTTTATAGACACCAGAGGGGTTAGGGTTACACAGAGTCGGTTACAGAGAAGGGAATCTACATATCCGAATTGCCAAGCTTGCCTTCCACGCAAAGGAGAGTCCCACCTGGACACGGGACAAAGTCTTCAATCTTGCATCTCCATAGTCCAATAGTCCCGCATAAGCATATAGTCCGGCTGTCCGAGGACCCCCTAATCTAGGACTCCCTCAGTAGCCCCTGAACCAGGCTTCAATGACGATGAGTCCGGCGCGCAGATTGTCTTTGGCATTGCAAGGCGGGTTCCTTCTCCGAATACTACAAAGTAGATCTTGAACACAGGAATCGTGTCCGGCTCTGCAAAACAAATTTCATGTACCACCGTAGAGAGTACAATACTACACGAGTCTAATCTGCCGACAACTTTTCCATGGCGTGACATCACGCCGTGGACCTGTCATTATTCGAACCGTTTTTCTCAACCTGCTACTACACATCTTGCGAGGCGGTTTTACTGGCATGTCTTGTTGAGGCAGAGATCGTGTCCCCTGATCACGGGATTCTCATCAATACGGGCGTGGGTAACCCAACCGCGCCATTAGCACGACGCTTGGGGAATAAGCGAGTTTCTAGGGCAAGTGGGGAGGCACATGACTGCCCCCTTTATAAGGAGATAAGGATTCCCCTTTCTTCACCCACGCCTTCTTCTTCCTCTGCTCATCCGTTCTCGAGCTCCAACGCCCAAGCTCTCACCTTCTCCGCAAAAACATTCTGAACATGTCTGGAGGGGGAGGCAAGTGGATGGCCTCCTCCGCTACGAAGGAGGACACTAATAAGCTTCGGGAGGGCAGATATTTGTCCATGGACATCGCGCATTGGCTTCCGACCGAAGGACAAATCATCCCTACCTTGAAACCCCAGGAGAGGGTAGTATTCCTCTCTCACTTCATTCGTGGGATGGGATTCTCCCTCCACCCATTCGTCCATGGACTAATGTTCTACTACGGGCTGGACTTCCATGATTTGGCCCCCAACTCCATCCTCAACATCTCGGCGTTTATCGTCGTGTGCGAGGCCTTACTTCGCATGACACCCCACTTCGGCCTATGGCTCAAGACCTTCAACATGAAGCCAAAGGTAGTGAGCGGCCAACAAACGGAGTGCGGGAGGCGCCATGGTGGGAAAGATGCCCAATGTCACCTGGCCCGATGGCTCCTTTCTGGAGACTGTGAAATGGTGGCAATAGGGGTGGTTCTACATCACCGAGCCGCGCGACGCCAACTGGGCGGCGACCCCTGAATTCCGATCCGACGTCCCCATGCGGCTCACCTCCTGGAAAGACAAGGGCATATCCTGGGGCTCAGCGGGAGAACTGACCGGACTTCAGACATGCGTCCAAAATATGATGAGCAAGAAAATCAAGGTCGTCAACGTGGTCCAAGTTATGCTCCTTCACCGGATTCTTCCGTGTCAGAGACGGATTTGCAATCTGTGGGAGTTCGACCCGGGCGAACACCAGACGCTGTGAGAGCTCTTTGGCATGATGCACGAAGACGCCTGGAAGGTGCTCTTCAAGGCCAACGAGGTACCACCGCCCACAACCGAAGATCACCGGCTCAGCACAAAATGCTGGGCCAATCCAATAAGTTTTCATATTTGCAAGATATGCCTTTTACTAGCACACTCGCGGGAGGAATCTAAGCCTCAATGCCAATCTTACAGGCCTGGGTAGCAATAGCGGAGCAGATTAACTGTCCGGCTCCGCTACCTGAAGATCCAGAATCGCCTCTTCTAACGACGATGTTGTTTCCGGCGCCCTATGAGGTGCCGGAGAAGAAGGCCAAGAAGACGGCCGCGGCGACCAGAGATGGTCTCCGGTGCAAGGTTGCACCGGACACGACGTCTGATGACACCAAGACGCAGTCCTCCTTTGAAGACGACGAGGAGGAGGAAATCCACCCCCCCCTACTGGAGGGAGAAAGAAGAGGAAGGCCACCATGCATGGGGAGGCCGAGGTGTCCAAGAAGTGAAAAACCTTCCTTCCGGACCACTCCATCGCAGCCACCAACAGCGGCGAGGAGTGGGAACCCAGGGTCAAGCCCCTGGCTAAGTCGTAAGTATCCAGACACAAGAGTATTTCCGATATGTTTGCTTTATCGCTTCTTAACATGCCAGACGCGCCCCTACAGTCCGGCCAAATCCAGCATGGAGATATCCTCCTCTTCGGAGGGATCGCTGGACCCGTCGGCGATGAACAACGATTCTCTTCTGAGAGACTCCTCCCCCGGGGCCGCGGACGACACCAAGGTGTTTTCTCGAAGGATACCAAGCCAAGGGGAGACTGTTCCGGAGGCGCCTCCAGGCGAAACCCCGGTCGCCGGACACATGGGGAAAAAAAACCCCACAGACTTCAATAATGGGGGCCGCAGCCAGTTTGGCCCCCAGCCGAATACGTCTCCAGAAACCCAAGTGGTTCCGGATTCAGGCAGGCAGCCTCTCCCTAAGGAGGGCCAGCCACCTGTACCGATGACCTCTGTCCATCCAGAGGCACCGGACAGTTTGCTGGAAACGCTTCGCGACGCTTCCACTGATGAAGAACACCGTACTCTTATGAGTATGGTGATTGAGAAGGTCCGGTCCGCCAAAAGCGGATTGACCGAAGCCTGCGCTAGCCTTCTAACAGGCCTTGAGGTAAGTAATAAAATTGTGAGAAAATATCACAGTGCATACAGTAGCCCCTGATGCTCTGTTTGGTGTTCGGAAAGAAAAGCCGAAGAGAGGATCAAATAATATTCGCAGGAGTCTAACATAAGATGTCTATGTAAATAAGCAGGCGTCGCTGCTGGCCGCTGCTGCTCGTACTGTGGAGGCCTCTGGACTAAAGCAGGACCTGGAGCGGACCGAGGGAGAGCTCGTCCTCGTGAAGAGGCAACTGGAGGAAAGTCAAGGTAAGTAATACCCTGCCTGTACACTTATGAAGGATAAATGGTTTCTGCTGATAAAAGTGTCATGAACTTTTATAGGGGCCACAACCGAAGTGGTGGCCCTTAAGAAGGCATTGGCTGAGGCCGAAGACAAAGCGGCCAAGGAACATGCAGCGTGCGAGAGGCAAGAGGCCCGGGTCAGCGAGGTCCAGCAAGAGCTCCAGGAGTTCGTCGAGAAGTACGAGTCCTTGGAGCGTGACTCTAAGACTCAAGAGTCCGAGCTTGCCAAGGCCCTCCAGAGCACACAAGACACTAGAGTCGAAGCCCAGAAGGCCCTCCAGGAGATCCAGGCAGCCATGAAGATTGCAACGGGTAAGGCATTCATTATGCAAAGCAAGCATGTGAAGGAGACATTCTTTTTACTTACCCGAATTTGGAGTTCTCCAGGAGCGTTTGCGGATCTACCGTGCAGCATATCAGATGCCGCAGAGTTGTACCGAGCTGAAGAAGGGAGCTCAACGGAGAGGTTGTTCTGGTCTCAATATCTTGGGATAGAACATCCGATGCCCTTAAGCGACCAGCTGAAGCAACTCGTCGAGCTGCACAAGCATCCGAACTGGCCATGAAGGACCTCATAGTCTGGCTATGGCCTGCCGAGCCTATGCCCAACAGCTACTTCGGACTCGTGAAGTGGCTTGTGAGTGCCTGCCCACGACTTGAAGTCATAAAGTGATCGGTTTGCATTGAAGGTGCGTGGATGGCCTTTGCCCGTGCAAAGATGCATTGGGCGAAGATGGACGCCACAACGCTGGTGACCGAGGGGCCACCGAAGGGCAAGGAGCACCGCCAACCAGAACAATATTATGACAGTGTGCTGAAGGGATCTCACCTTGTGATAGAGCAATGTACAAAGGATCTAATCTTTGAATGAATGCATTCATTTTATCGTGTAATATGAAACAAGTTCATTTGCGCAATGTAATGCTTGTTGATCCAAAATTTTACCTCCTGTGCGGTCGTTTATAAAATCTGAGGGTTGGCCAGTCATCGGCTCCTACCCCCGTGTAACTAGTACAGGGGTGTTCGTGATAAATCTAAACACTGTTTAGCCAAATTATTGGTCCCTTAAGGAGGTTTCTAGCACAACGAACAAGGCAATCAGACTATACAGCTTTATCACCCTCACTTAGCCATAGAAGCTCTATAATTTTAAATTTTGGCGTAGCCCACAGTATTCGGAAGGCCGAACTTGGGGCGCTATATACGCCTAAATCGGACAAAGACCGATTCCTCGCATAAAGCGGAAAAAACCTTTAAGGATTTAAAACCTCTCGAACAGCGACCAGCTCTCACCGCATCATGACAGTTAGTTTTCGGCTTCCTCTACTGAGGTGCTCATCCGGAAGAACCAGGACACAATCGCAGTAGTTCTCCCTTTACCAGCCTAGCCGATATAGCGGAACATAGGGTAGGAAGCACAGGAGCGGGGCAACCCAACTATTGACTCAAGACATGATTCGGAGCTGATGCATATAATGCTATAAGTTCGGGGTGCCGCACTATCAAAAGTGTTCAGACTTCCTTGCCCCGTCATGGGGTACACTGAAGCCCTTGGTGAGCTAAACGTACCAGAATGTACGGGTGCGATTTGTAATAAATAAACAATCAAAGAAAAAATGAAGTAATAAGCTGAGGCTGCAAATTATTTGCCATTGTTATTTGAGTAATACATCAAGGCGTAAGTATACAAGTAGTGCGATAAGCAAATAGGGCTATTTGACATGCCCTAACCAAGGGCGAGCTGCGTGTGGGTATGTAAAACAGGTATAGCGATCATTAGCAGAGACCACCTGGGGATTCCCTTGTATGTCAAAGCTCCTTTCTTCCTTGGTGTATCCGTCCCGTGATGGGTCCGATGATCAGGTTATCGGAAGAGCCTCAAGAAGAGAAGAACCTGAAAGAATGAAAAAGGTGAAAGTATGCAGATCCCGGGGCGGTTCAGCCGCATTGTGGACCGCGGTCTAGTTGTGCCTCCATCTATGCCCATGGTATTTTAAGTGCGTAATTATGTACGTACGGCACGGATTTTGCCACTTGATTGGGACTAGGACGGAGGCCGAATTGCTAGGCGAGCTCTGGACGGGCCGGACAATCCTGTTGCAGAGTAGTTCGGACTCGCTTGGCGGTGTCCGGGGGCTTTATTGCCGGTTTGAGGGTCTGCCTGAGGAGGCTGCCCTGTACTTCTGTTGCAAGGGCCGTGGTGTGCTCGTCCGTACAGAGGGAGCGCACTGTATTTCCATTGACTGTTATAACACCAGGAGGGCCGGGCATCTTGAGCCTGAGGTAGGCATAGTGTGGCACTGCTTTGAATTGAGCGAATGATGTTCGTCCAAGCGATGCATGATAACCACTGTGGAAGGGGACGATATCGAAGATTAACTCCTCACTCTGGAAGTTGTCCCGGGATCCAAAGACCACTTCCAGTGTGATTGAGCCTATACAACAGGCCTCTACACTTGGTATGACACCTTTCAAGGTGGTTTTGGTTGGTTTGATCCTTGAGGGTTCGATGCCCATTTTGCGCACTGTATCCTGATAAAGCAGGTTCAAGATGCTGCCACCGTCCATGAGGACTCGTGTGAGGTGGAATCCATCAATAATAGGGTCAAGGACCAGTGCGGCTGAGCTACCATGATGAATACTGGTCGGATGGTCCCTGCGATCAAAGGTGATCGGACAGGAGGACCATGGGTTGAACTTTGGGGCGACTGGCTCCATCGCATAGACGTCCCTTAGTACGTGCTTCCGGTCCCGCTTGGGGATATGGGTGGCGTATATCATATTTACCGTTTTGACTTGGGGGGAAATTTCTTCGTCCCCTTCTGTTCGGTGGCCAGGGCTCCTCGTTGTCATCACTATGCAACCCGTTTTGCTTGTTTTTGGCATTTAGTTTGTCGGCATGTTTAAATACATAACATTCTCTGTTGGTGTGGTTGGCTGGTTTATCGGGGGTGCCGTGGATTTGACATGGACGATCGAGTATGTAGTCCAGACTGGACTAGCTCAGATTGTTTCTTTTAATTGGCTTTTTCCGTTGACCAGACTTGGAGCCACTGAATCCGGCATTGACGGTCGTGTCTTCGGCGCTATCACCATTATTGCGACGATTGTCTTTGTTGCGTCAGTGCTTGCCGTTGATATCTCTGGCATCTGAAGTGCCAGGATTTCTTGATGTGCTGTTGCTACGAGCCAACCAGCTATCCTCGCCCGCACAAAAGAGGGTCATGAGTGTCGTAAGGGCTGCCATGGACTTCGGCTTCTCTTGGACGAGGTGTCGGGCGAGCCACTCGTCACGGATGTTATGCTTAAAGGCCGCTACGACTTCGGCATCCGAACAGTCGATGATTTGGTTCTTTTTAGTTAAGAACCGAGTCCAGAATTTCCTGGCCGACTCTCTGGGCTGTTGGGTTATGTGACTTAAGTCATCAATGTCCAGTGGTCGCACATAAGTGCCCTTAGAGTTGTCAAGGAATGCGTATTCCAAGTTCTCCCAACTACCAATGGAGTTTCCCGGTAGAATATTCAGCCAGTGCCGAGCTGGTTCCTTGAGTTTTAGTGGGAGGTACTTGATGGCATGGAGATCATCGCCGCGGGCCATGTGAATGTGGAGAAGGAAATCTTCAATCCATACCGCAGGGTCTGTTGTCCCATCATATGGTTCGATGTTCATGGGTTTAAACCCTTCTAGGAACTCATGCTCCATTACTTTGTCAGTGAAGCATAGGGGGTGTGCGGCGCCTCTATGTCGGGCTACATGATGACGTAGTTCGGATGAATCTGGTCTGCTGTATTCAGCCTGGCCGGATTTGTATTTAGTATATTCGGCGTGGCTGTCATTGTCACTTGTTGGGGCGCGCCCCTGCGATTCAAAGATCGATCTTTACTGTCCTGCTTTGTTTTCCAATTCATCTTGCAGGTCATGCATGTAGCCCCGGGCCTTCGTGTTTCTATTTGTGTGGCGACGGGGTGCGGGCTGGTGTTCGGACTGATACACCGCTTTATCTCGGCCACGAGGTGGTTGGTCAGCCGCATCCTGTGCTGGTAGCATAGGCTCTAGTGCCTCGTCCTCGAATTGAGGTAACAACCTATGCCTCGAGTAACTTTTGGTTGGGCGCTCGAGACCGTATTCCTCGGCCACCAGGACCTCAGTCAATTTATCGGTAAGCAGATCTTAATCAGCTTGAAGTTGCTGCCATTTTTTCTTCAGGATCTTTGTAGTGGCTATAAGCCGGCGCTTGAAGCGCTCCTTCTTGACGGGATCCTTTGGCACGGTAAATTCTTCCTCGCCGAGGCTCATCTCGTCTTCGGAGAGGGGCATGTAATTGTCATCCTCTGAGTATTCATTCATGGCTTGTTCGTCGGGGCTAGCTTTCCCGTCCTCCCGTCCAGCCTGTTCGAAGCTTGGCTGGGCGGGATTGTTTTTGTCTTCGGCATCATTCGGAGTGTTATTATCTCTTGTGCCGGTATCGCTGTTTCTACCCTGGCATGGTTTAGAGCGGTGCCGCTAACGTTGCCTCTTCGGCTGCTTCTCAAGAGGATTATCCTCTGTTGCATCCTTTTGATCCTCGCCATCGTTTTCTTTGGGTGTGTCCACCATATATATGTCATATGATGAGGTGGCTGTCCAACGCCCTGTTGGCGATGGCTCTTGTTCTTCTCCGGCATCGTCATCCATACCGTTGATGTCTTCGGAGTCAAAATCAAGCATGTTGGTTAAGTCGTCGACAGTGGCTATTAAGCGGGTGGTGGGTGGGTAACGAATTCCTTCGTCGTCCGCTTCCCACTCAAGCCGGACATAGTTCGGCCAAGAGTCTCCTGACAAGGAGAGATTTTTTAATGAGTTTAGCATGTTGCCCAAGGGCGAGTGCTGAATGATGTCCGTGGAGCTGAACTCCAAGATCGGCGCCCAGTTAGATCCGATGGGCGCAGATACATGTGGTTTGGAGCCTATGGCCGGAGACGAGTCCGAAGGTCCGATGACACAGACTTCATTGGAATCGAAATCTTTGTTCGGCCCTATCACCGTTGAGTGTGCGGCTTCCGTGGTGGGGTCGATCGTCCCGTCCTTGGATGGCATGATCTACACTGGATCTAAAGCCAGGGCAGCTGCAGGTGAGATATCGTGAACACCGTCCAATGGCAGATATAGGTCATGCTCATCGTGGCTGTAGGGCGCACCTGTCATGGGCTAGAATCCATCAAAGATCAAGTCTCCATAGATGTCGGTTGTGTAGTTCAGGCTTCCAAACCTGACCTGATGGCCAGGGGCGTAGCTATCGATCTGCTCCAGATGGCCAAGCGAGTTGGCCCGCAGTGCGAAGCCGCCGAATACGAAGATCTATTGGGGGAGGAAAACCTCACCCTAGACCACGTCGTTGTAGATGATTGAAGGAGCCATCAAGCCTTATGGTGACGACACAGTGGAACTCTTAATGAAAGCACCAATGTCGGTGTCAAAACCGGCGGATCTCGGGTAGGGGTGTCCTGAACTATGCATGTAAGGCTAATTGTAACAGGAGGCGGGGGACACAATGTTTACCCAGGTTTGGGCCTTCTCTATGGAGGTAATACCCTACTTCCTGCTTGATTGATCTTGATGATATCAGTATTACAAGAGTGGATCTACCACGAGATCATAGAGGCTAAACCCTAGAATCTAGCCTATGATTATGATTGGTTTTGTCCTACGGACTAAACATTCCAGTTTATATAGACACCGGAGGGGGCTAGGGTTACACAGAGAAGGGAAACTACATATCCTAATTGGCAAGCTTGCCTTCCACGCAAAGGAGAGTCCCACCCGGACACTGGACGAAGTCTTCAATCTTGCATCTTCATAGTCCAACAGTCCGGCATAACCATATAGTTCGGCTGTCCGAGGACCCCCTAATCCAGGACTCCCTCAACCACCACCGTGAACCCGAAATCCACGTTTGAAGCAAAAGAGCAACTATTCTTAGGTCATATTTCGTAGCTATGGTCCATACTCCTTTGCTCTTGCATCACTGTATTTACTAATACCAACTAATTTGAATTTGTGGATCCAATGGAAACTCCAATGGTACAAACAGGTATGTTTTAAACCTATTTATTTAACTCGATTGATGTTCTAACTTCTTGCTCTATGTTGATTTCAGTTTCAGTTGTATAAACAATTTTGTTCTCATGTCAGGGACATTACAAATGTTGTTAATATTGTGTAGTTTCCCACATTTATATTCTGTCTATGTTTCTTTGTCTTGAATAGATATTATTTGAATTGTCTCTCTATCTTCATTTGGCAACATAAACTAGGATGAAATAGACAATACAGTGACCACAGTACATAGATATATGTTTGTTTCATGTTGTTATCCTGTCCACCTTACTACTGAACCGGTTTACCAAAATGAATTTTATATACTGCATGTTAAACATGTGATGTGTCTGCTTGTTTCTCTTGTAGAATGCAAACAGAATATTGGGGAAGAGAACCCCATTATGCAATGGTAAAGAAAATGAGGCAGATAAGGTTGAAGATAGTTAGACAACCCTGTTGGTCTCCAAGAAAGTTGATAAAAAATATCTTGTAGATAGTGAGACAACCCCAAAGTCCTCTATTGATGTAGTGTTCGAGTTACTGGCCACTACCGATGGTATAAGCTCTTTGAACTCGCTACCTGAATCACTTTGGCTTCTGCAATCTTAGCTACAAACTGAAACGCATCAGTTAGCTGTGGTGCGGCAAGAAGCCGAAGGACCGAGGAAGTCCCTGCATAATACGGATGCATACTTTCTGGTGCAATTTTAGCACCAAACAAGAGAAAACTAATTAGCTTGCTAAGCTTCTTGCCAGCATGGTGGGTATCCACGATTTCGTTTGTTGAGCTCTTCTGAAGTGGGTTCAATTCTGGACTTGTTTTGCTACCGCATTTATTTTCACTGGTGGCCAATTTAGACGCCTAGTGTATGTAATATGCTACTTTGTTCACTATAGTTGCACTGACGGCGAACTTTGATGCCCAGTGGATGTAATATTTGTAATAGCTGTAATAGCCGAGCATAAGTTCTTGCTTATTTATTTCCTTATTGTCTTGTTTATTTTTTTGCTTGTAGTCATTGTAGTCCTTTTTCTGCGGTAACCTATTTATTTAGAACTAGGCCACAATAACCATGGGCAACATACGGACCGTTGTAACAATGTTCCTGTTGCCTGCTGTAGTGGGCCTCCTAAGGTCCGTATGATCCATGTGCCTTCTATGGGTGGTATGATGGATTTGCCAAACATGGGCCGTACTTTCGTGGAAATTTAATGGACCACAATATGGGTCGTAAATGGGTTATAATGGAAATAGTCTGTTTATGGGCCGACCATAACGGGCCATTAATAGGCCCATGTGTACAATGGGCTTAATTCTATCGGCAGGCATAATGGTTCATTAATGGGACATATTTGATGATGCTATGAAAACTTCCCAAGGGATTGAAGGGCCACAGATGGGCCAACTTTAACCACATGTTGAATATGGGCCACAAGAGGAACATGCCAGTAAGGGACCATAAGTAATCGAATGCCATAAATGAGCCCAATAATAAATGGGCCCTTAGAAGGCTGAAAGAAAACAAGGGCTAAAATGGCCCAATGAAATGATGGGTTCTTAATGCATATAAAGTGATACACTGTTCATTATGGGCCAGTTTCACCACGGGCCGTTTATGGGCCAAGATTTACAAAGGGTCCCATATGGACCGAAAGATGTCATGGGCCATACATCGGTTGGAAGTTACAACAGGCTGGAATCATAATGGACGGCCCATATGGCACTACTGGACCTAATTCAGATAGGCTATAACGGGTCGTGAGTTAGCGAGCTATAATGGGATATATGCAAGCAGGCCGTTAACATGCCTTCCGTGGGCCGGGCCACTGCCTTTTGACTTAGTCGAATGGGCCGGCCATTCGAACTGAAAAGGCCACTGTTGGCCCGAGCCACGTGTCATCGTATCATAGGCGCGTCCCGTCCATTCGCTAGATGACATCTGTCCTAGCACTGAGCTGACATGTGGATACTCCGGTGAATGAGAATTTTACACATGGAAAATCCCCATTGGTCGGGGTTGTTAATGGGTTATCAGATCTAAACCAGAACCCAATAACTTAACAGCGACCCGTTATGGTGGATGGCACGTGTCGATTACCCTTGACGAAAACACTTCCATGAGACACGATTTATCGTAATGGAAGTGGACACTCCCGTGATGATAATTTTGGTATTGTCATGGAACCCTTCTACGACAGCATATGTATGACTATCTTGATTTTGTCATAAAATCGTCATGGATGTACATGCATGATAGAAAACGTGACCTACTGTGACAAACACGTTCATCAGGGAAGTGGTTTTTTTGTAGTGCTTGGCCAATGCAGGAGGGGGATATGGACCGTCCGGGCCCTCCCAGGCGGTCGCACCTGATCCCCCAAGGCCCTCACAGGTGCCGGTCCCACCTTCTGATGGCGAAGGGTTGAGGTCCCACCGCCCGCACCGAATACCCACAACCAGATGGCAGTTGTCTGGCCAGACACGGTGGAGGAGTTGGTGAAGCACTCCATTATCATTGACGAACACCACGCCCTTATGGGTGCGGTTCTACAGGGTGTTCGGTCCATCCATGCCAGACTGAACGATGCCGTCCAAGGACTTCTGACAGGATTTGAGGTGATTCAAGTAATATTCTTTCCCTGCAAAATGGTTTTAACTTGTTTAACCAAAGTTTCAACAGGCCGTACATATAACAGCCCCCGAGACTATGTAATGATTGCAAAAAACCTTGCAGAGGGTCAAATATCTATGGGCTAGTAATTAAAATATCATGATTGACTTAATATCGCAAGCATCATCCTTGGTCGTGGCTGCTAATGCCGCTGCCCTGGAGGATATGGATCGGAAGCTTAAGCGCTCCGATGAAGAGCTTCACCTTGTCAACAAACGACTTGATGAGGCATAAGGTAAGCTTCTATCGAAATTCATAGTCAGGACCGCCGGACACTTACATTCCAGATTGCATGCTGAGCCCATGGTGTTCGTTGAATGCAGCTTCTGCTGCGGAGGTTGAGGGCCTCATGGCGGCGCTGAAGAAGGCCAAGGCCGAGGCGGCCAAAAATAAAGCGGCTTCCAAAAAGGCGGCGGCCGAGTTTGAGAAAGCGAAGACCGACCGCGAAAAGCATGAGGCTTGAGTGGCCGAAGTGCAGGTGGAGCTTAAGGATGCCATCACGGAATGTGAGGCCCTTGAGTAGAAGCACAAAGAGCAGTCCTCCAAGCCGTCCAAGGTGGACAAAGAGCTCCAGGAGCCCAGAACGGAAGTGCAGGGGTGTCCGGGAGGGGCTCCGCCAGGTGAAGAAGATCGTCGATGGTAAGAAATACTTACTGTAGAGTGTTGTTGGTGGAAACAGGTTCATGTTGTTGTCGCAGATCTGGTGCTCCGCAGGCATTTTCGCCGAGCTTCCGAAGAGTGTGCCGACTGCGACCGAGCACTACGCCACGATGGGGGGAGGACTTCGAACAGCAGCTTTTTCTGGTCGCAGTTCCAGGCACCTGAGGACGCTCCCTTCCTTCACAACCAGATGAAACAGCTGATGGAGTTGCATTGGATGGCTGAGCTAGCTAGGAAGGATCTTTGTATCTGGCTGTGGCCCATGGAGCCTATTCCTGAGAGCTACTTCTGGCTGGTGCAGAAGCTGCATGCTGCATCGCCCCGGGTTGATATCGTGAAGCGCTCTGCGTGCCTTGAAGGAGCCACGATGGCCTTTGCGAGACCATGGTTCATTGGCTGAAGATCAAACCGATGGACGTGGCCACCGGTCCCCCTCAGGTTGCAAAGGAACATCGGCGCCTCGAGTTGTATTTCGCACAAGTTAAGGATGGAGCCCCGGCGATAGAGGGCCAGTGTGCCAAGCATGTGATCCTTGAGTGATTGTATTAAGTAGGGAAACTAGACGTTAGTAATCACATGCCTTATTAATCACATAGTTTGTGTAGGACAAACCCTGAGGATGACATGGATAAACCACCAATGATTTCTTAGTTTAAGACTTGTCGTCGGATCGCTGACCAGTTCTCGGTTACTATGATGGTCAGTTTTCAGCTTTCTCCCCTGAGGTGCTTAAGTGGACTAGCCAGAAGTATAATCTTAGGGATTCTCTCTTTGCCTTCTTAGCCGAATGTGTGGAATGTAAGAAGGCAAGCACAGGAGCCGAGCAACCGCTAATATTGACCCAAGACATAGTTTGGAACTAATGCATATAGTGCAATATACTAGATGCCAAACACTCAACGAAAAGTGGTGCCGAACTTAGTATGTAGAGCTGATGGGAAGATCAAGCCTTTGGTCCATTAACAGATTTGTGTTTATTGCACAATGTGCGCATGCCTAGCTGTTCGAAGAGCAGGAAAAAAGAGAAGAAAATAAAGAGGGCTAGATAAGGTGGATGCCCAAACACTCTAAAAGATGTTTTTATTTTCAATAAGCTCTGGACGTCTATCCGTAGAATTCGAGCTGTTGAGGCGTTTATGATAATTAAGAAAAGAGAACTTTACAAAGAAAGGTTTACACAGGGCCTTGATGTGTGGGTTGAAGCCTCAGTTGTGCCATGTTGCATGTCTGCGCCTTTCCTTCTGCGAGGTGGAGGGGGTGAATTGGACGTACATGTAGACCACTGCATGTTGGCAAGGGGTGCCTTCAATAGGGACCTTGAGATGTAACCTTACCATCATAGCACGATGCTGAGCGAGTATGGAGTCCTGCCCGTTATCGTCCGAGGACACGGTGATGCCATGGTTCGGTTGAGCCGAACACATGGTGTTATATGTTTAATATAAGCCTCCACGGCCGCCCATGCTATCTTGAGCGCGAAGTTGTGCTGACGAGGCATGTAGAGCATAGTGCAGGCAGGCGGGCCGTGGATAGCGTATCCCTGTTTGCACCGTATGCAGGTGGGTTCCCATGACGGGGATCGGGATCGAGCCCGATTAATTCTATATTTTGCCTTTACGGCAGGTTGATACTTTGGCCCATTGGCAACGGATTGGTCTTCAGTTGCCAGGGCCGCTGTGTGTTCTTCAGTCCGGAGTGAGCACTTCGTGTTGTCATTTGATTGTTATGACGCTCGAGGGACCTGGCATCATCAGCTTGAGGTATGCATATTGCGGGACGGAGTTGAATTTGGCGAACGACGTTCGGCCGAGGAGGGCATGGTAGACACTGTGGAAAGGGGCAATATCGAAGATTAAGTCTTCGCTTTGGAAGTTGTCCGGCGAGCCGAATACCACCTCCAAAGTTATCCTGCCTGAGCAGCGGGCCTCTACGCTCAGAATAACCCCCTTGAAGGTGGTGATGCTAGGTCTGCATAAATCTGATTGAGACAACTTCCTCCCTCCATTAGGACTCGTCTGAGGTGGTACCCATAAATAATGGGGTTAGGTACTAGGGCCGCCGATCCTCCATGAAGGATACTGGTCAGATGGTCCCTGTGGTCGAAGGTGATCAGGCAAGCCGACCACTGGTTGAACATCGACGCTATGGAATCGATGGCATACATATCCCACAGCGCATGCTTCCTCTCCTTCCTTGGTATATGGGTGGCATAGATCACTTTCACCATCTTGACCTCGGAAGGGAAGGGTTTTTTGCCTCCTTTGTCCGGCCTGCTGGGCTCGTCATTGTCCTCGCTTTGTGGGCTTTTGCCCGTGTCTTCGGCTGTTAGCTTGCCAGCCTGCTTAATCACCCAACAATTACAGTTGGTGTGGTTGGCAGGTTTTTAGGCGGTGCCATGAATCTGGCAGGGCCTGTCTAGGATTGCGACCAGCTTGGTTTGGCTGTCCTGGTTTCCTTTAGAAGGCTTTTTCCATGGCCCGAACTTTGGATTACGGAATCCGGCATTGACTCTGTGTCATCTGCTTTGCCGTCATTATGGCAGTGTTTGTTCTTGTTCCTTCCTGGCTTCCTGTTCCCGTCCCAAACTTCTGAGATGCCGGGGGTGTCGGAGTTGGTGCTTCTTCGATCCAGCCAACTATCCTCTCCAGCATAGAAGTGGGTCATCAGGGAGGTGAGCGCTGACATCATTCTTGGCTTCTCCTGGCCGAGCCGGCGTGCTAGCCATTCATCCCAAATACTATGCTTAAAGGCGGCTATGGCTTCGGCGTCCGGACGGTCAACCATCTGGTTCTTCTTGGTCAAAAACCGGTTCCGGAATTGCCGGGCTGACTCGTCGGGCTACTAGATTACATGGCAAAAGTCATCGGCGTCCTAGACCGGACATAAGTGCCCTGAAAGTTAGCTCGAAAGGTGCCCTTGCACTACAAAAAAAACACAAATCCATGACATTTTGGGCCGAATGAATTTTTCTCTCTCATACTTATGACACTTATATAACGATAATTGCGACAAAACCCGGTATCATAATAGATGTGGTGGGCTCCTACTTCTATGATAAAAAATCATGACAGAAAATAGGCTTTTCGTCCACGTCAGGCCGGGACGCAGCTGGTGACATTCTTTGGGCCGTGCACGACGGGAAAACTGTGGTAGAAGCGAGGGCCAGGAAAATATCGGGGAGTTCCCGGTTACGGTGGGTGGTCGAGGACCGAGCGATGCATGTTTCTCTTGTACACGTACGTGCGTGGTGCGAGGCATTGGGCTCTAACTGACCCTGAGCGAGGCATTCTCCTATTGAAACTGAGCGATTGCACTGCAGGCTACGCGTTACTGAACCCGATCGAGCGATTCCTTCGTTCGCTACTGCTACTAACTGAAGCCGATCGAACCTGCTGCCTCCTTCCCTTGATGAACAGTGAGCGTTGTTGGGGGGTTGGATGAATTGTTCCTAGTGGGGTGTTGGATGAAGAGGACCCTATGGTGTTGCCGCTGGATACAGGACCCTGTGGAGGGAAGGTTGAATAGTAGCAGGTGGAGGGCTTGTTGAACAGTATCCAGTGGAGGGCTAGATGAACAATAGCCCGTGGAGGGTGGTTGAACAGGACCCCGTGGAGAGGGATGATTGAACAGTAGTCGGTGGAGGAGCGTGCAGTGGAGGCTAGATGAACATGAGCCTGTGGATTAACAGTCGCAGGTGCAGGCTGGAGGAGGTCGACGGTGGATGAACAGTAGCCCATGAAGCCTGGAGGAGGTCGACGGTGGAGATGAACAATATCCATTGGAGTCCTGTTTTGTGGTACGCCACACCCCTCCTGATGAACAGAACGCCCGTTTCGACCGTAGCACTCCAACACAAGTTCTTTTCCACCGTCTTGCAGTACGTCACACCCCTCCCGATCAACAGGACCCTGTTTCGACCGTAGGAGGTCTAACAGAAGTTCGTTTCCTCCGTTTTGCGGTACGCCAGGCCTCGTTTCCATCGGTTGTTTTGTCCATGCTCTCCCGATGAACACAACGACGCATTCCATTCTGACCCAACTGGTTGGCTCCCCATGAACATGACGATGATGCAGTTTCTCCATTCTGACCCAGCCATGTAGACGAGCCCTGGCTGTACGTATGAGCGAGGAGGCGTTCGAGACCCCGCCCGTATGTACGTACGTGGCCGTATTTTCTTTCTTGCACCCTGGCCATTGTTCGTACGTGTACATGATATGTGCGCGCCTCTACTACGACACATGCGGGCCTCTACATCGACTAGTATGTACGTACACATTCGCGACGAGAATGACAACACTACGTACGCTTCGACCAGGTGGGTCCCAACTGTCACGCACATCCTTGTGTGTGAAGATGTAGCTAGAGGGTCCCGGCAGTCAGGGGGGCGAATCATTTTTTTTGCCCGTCATATGGACGCACTTCATTGCGTCCGAAGATGTAGTTAGTGTCTCCCAATAGTCAGTGGGGAAATGTTTTTTTGCAAAATACGGTGGCCCATCCAGTGGGTCCCTACTGTCAGGTGGAGAAATCATTATTTTCCACGTAACAAAGAGGCACTTCCTAGCTGCGGCAGTAGACCCAGCTGTCAGCCTCTCCACATACAGTACTCTTCCAATGGAAGTCGTTCCTTGACCACGTTGACCACGCGGCGCTGAGAACACCAGGGTTGTGGACGATGGCGAATCCTAATAAGGGCATGAGACGGAGCCAGGGAAGACGCAGAAGTGGATGCCCACGGGAAGAGGAGTACGAGGGTTCACTAGTTCAGCTTTGATGTGAGGCTGCTGTCGCTGTAGAATAACAGGGGGTGTGGGTGAGTGGAGGGATGGCTTGGCCAGCAATGGGAGTTGTAGGGGGCGGTGAGGCCTCCGCAGCAGCACAGCCGGCCACGGGAGGCAGGAGCAGGCGACATGACCGGCGCTGCTTTGGGCAGCTGGAGCAAGAAGACCAGACGTTGAAGAAGCACTACGTCCGTTGGATGGACATCGTACGGTCACTGGAGCTAGAATCGTTCATATTGACTAAGTTGACAAAGCCCTTCGTCCCCGTTAACTTAGTAGGCCCACAAGTCAGCCTCCCACTATGCTGGGTCCCAGCTAGCAGGGGGAGTATTCATTTTTTTGTGCGTAATAAGGAGGAACTGCCTTGCGTGCGAAGATATAGCTGGTGGGTTCGACCTGTTAGAGGGGGAACATTTTTTTCACGAAATACAGAGGCCCTTCGGGTGGGTCCCAAATGTCAGCTGGAGGAATCATTATTTTGTGCATAATAAGGAGGCATTTCCTTGTGTGCTGCCGTGGACCCAGTTGTTAGCCTCTCCACGTACAGTCCACGTCCGATGGAAGTCGTTCCTTGACCATGTTGACCATGCTACGCCGAGAGCACGAGGGCGGTGGACGACGGCGAGGCCTAGGACGGGGATGATGCAAAGTCGGGGAAGACGCGGCACTGGATGCACACGCGAAGAGGAGTATGAGGGTTCACTGGTTCAACTTCAGTGTCAGGCTGCCATCGCCACAGAATAACAACGGGTGAGGGTGAGTGGAGGGATGGCCTGGCCAGTGGTGGGAGTAGTGGGGGCGGTGAGGCCTCTGCAGCATAGCCGACAACGGGAGGCAGGAGCAGGCGGCATGACCAGTGCTGCTTTGGGTGGCTGGAGCAAGATGACCAGAGGTTGAAGAAGCACTACGGCCATTGGATGGACATCTTACGCTCACTTGAGCTAGAATCGTTCATATTGACTAAGTTGACAAAGCCCTCCGTCCACGTCAACTTAGTAGGCCCACAAGTCAGCCTCCCACTATGTTGGGTCCTAGCTAGCAGGGGGAGTATTCATCTTTTCTGTGCCTAGTAAGGAGGCACTTCCTTGCGTGCGAAGATATAGCTGGTGGGTCCGACCTGTCAGAGGGGAACGTTTTTTTCGCGAAATACAAAGGCCCTTCCTGTGGGTCCTAGTTGTCAGCTGGAGGAATCATTATTTTGCGCGTAATAAGGAGGCATTTCTTTCTGTGCGACCGTGGACCCAGCTGTCAGTCTCTCCATGTACAGTCCACGTCCGATGGAAGTCGTTCCTTGACCACATTGACCAAGCCACGTCGAGAGCACCAGGGCGGTGGACGATGGCGAGGCCTAGGAAGGGGATGATGCAGAGCTGAGGAAGACGCGGCAGTGGATGCCCATGCGGAGAGGAGTACGCGGGTTCACTGGTTCGGCTTTGGTGTGAGGTTGCCATCACCGTAGAATAACATGGGGTGTGGGTGAGTGGAGGGATGGCCTGGCCAGTGGTGGGAGTAGTAGGGAGTGGTGAGACCTTGACGACAGCACAACCGGCCATGGGAGGCAGGAGCAGGCGGCACAACCGGTGCTGCTTTGGGCAGCTGGAGCAAGAAGACCAGAGGTTGAAGAAGCACGACGGTCATTGGATGGACATCGTACAGTCACTGCAGCTAGAATCATTTATAATGACTAAGTTGACAAAGCCCGTGGTATGCGTCAACTTAGTAGGCCCATAGGTCAGCCTCCAAAATGGTGCGCCCCAGATGTCAGGGGCAGGAATCATTTTTTGGGCGGCTGAAGCTAGAATATCTGAGATTGTAGAAGAAGCACGACATCCGTTGGATGGACATCCAACGGCCACTGCCGCTAGAACCGTGTGTTGACTATAAGTTGAGAAAGCCTTTCATATGCGTCAACTTACTTTTTTTAGGTGACGCGTCGACTTAGTAGGCCCACGAGTGTGTGGCAGAGAACTTATAGCCCATTTGCGATTTGTAAGAATGTACAACCCATTTTGGAATTCTAATGGAATTTACTACAGCCCATTTACAGTTAAAAGTACAACCCATTTTCTAGCTAGGACAATGATTAATAATTTAAACCAACCATTCAAAACAGAATTCAATAAAGTTTCCCACATTTTGATGGGATCCGAAATATTTTTATCCTGAATTTCTTGTGAGATTTAATATAAATTTGTATTACGTAAAAATCCAACGAAACATTGTGCGCAACAATTAATGAAATTAAAATTTTCAAAACCCATAAATAATATTTTATAAACTAATTACATGTTTGGTGTTTTTATAGTTACTGCACAGTTTTTATAAATAGATCCCATTTATTATTTCTTAAAGCCAATTTTCCTCTTAAGCCTAATGCATCCCTCCTAGGAAAGATTTGCAGCCCAGCGAGGCGGAGATTACAAGTTGACCTTGCCTGGTATTCCTCAAAAAAGTATTGCTGGGCTAGCCATTTTCAGCTTGGAAAATTTAATATCTGAGTTCGATATCTGTCCTGCGCTAGAAGGGCCACAACCCGCCCAGTTAATACCCTGCTCTCCTCTGAACAACAATGAAAACATCGCTCAAGAAAAACTCAGTAGTGCTCACACCTCCAAAACACAAATACTACTCGAGCTGCTTGGTCCCAGCTGTCAGCCGCTTGTTGTGCAATTCTCTCATTTATATTGACTACATAGGTTGACAATGTTGTGGGACCGTGATGTCAGGAAACTAGGAGGAAGCAACAAAAAATATGGTTGTACATAATAAGGAGGCACTTGTGTACGTACGGCTATGGCCCTATTGGGTCCCTACTGTCATCCAATCAAAATAAAGTCATCTCCTGAATCCTCATGCTCGTTGACCATGTTGACAATTCTCGGCACCACGGCAAGTGCAACAACTTGAAGGACAATGGAGAGGGCCTCACGGGCCCTACGGATGGTCTGATACAGCGCCCGCTGCTCATTCAGGAAGCCACGATCATCGGACACCTATGAGCACCTTTGATAGACTAAGACGGCGTCAAACGGTAAGGCCGCACTTGGGAGCTCTGGTTTGTTTCACACATGTATTAAGATACAAGTGTAATTTACTCGTCATCGGAAAAACGCGTAAAATACAGGCGTAATGAAACCGAGAGCTCGAGGTCTGTAAGTAAAACCGGTGGGTTACGCGTGTAATTTGAGAGACCAGTGTATATTTCACTGGTCGAAATTGACCAACCAAGCACTTCGCCTGAGACCATCTGCTTTTATTTGCAAGCGTCAGTTTTACAAGCGGTTTTGGTTGGAAAACGATGATCCAATCACGGCCTAAGATGATGAGTTGGTCGAAAGATCATATGGTTTCACGTCTAAGCTACCCGACTTGTCGTATAGGCTGTGAATGAAACATAAGACGATGAAATTCTTAAGCACGACAACAACAGAAGAGGATGATCTTCTTAACATGCAAATAACTGGCATTAGATCAACATGCAAAACAATACGAAGCATTATTCTCAGGAGGCATGGTGAACAGCTCGTGATGCCGCATGCCACAACATTCCAAGCTCAACTTTCCTACCAAACACACAAGGCCTGGCATTACATAGACAATATTCAGAACAAACTCTTAAAATACCTTACATAAGTCAACATTCATGTGACTATGCATCTCAGCAGAGTAACTATTTATTTCTAAATTGAACATAGAAATAGGAAAAAACGATCAACGCTGCTCACAACAAAGGGCGTCCCACTCAAAAATATCAAATGCATGTCTTCTGGCTAACATCAATGAGCAAAATTTGACAAGGTTTTCCAATCCTAATATATTAAACGAATGTCTTCTTGGTAACATCAATAATTAAACTTTGACAAGCTTTTCCCATTCAAAATATGTAATGCCTATGATTGTGGAACGGGCAGGGTTTTTCATCAGTTTGTCAGCTGATAGTCCGGTGGCTAAAGGTGACGATGAATGATTAGAGAACCATTCGATCTATTGTGCATGATGAAGTATTATGGAGGACACAAACGAGCTCAACATTTTGTGTAGTTCCACTAAAATCAAGCTGAGCATCCCTATGGATTTCATATTTGTATGTCGCAAGAAACAAAGACACATCAACACACACATGAATATTGGCCCCAGTGTCAGCCCACCAATCGGTGGACTAACAAACTGAAAGTACGGTAAACAGATTACCATACCCAGATGCCCCATCATTGTTGCTTAGAATGACATTGACAGACTTGGAGTCCTGTCATGGCTTTTTGTTCTTGTTTGGGCACTTTTTGCCCAGTGCACTCCACGTGTTGTAGAGTTGGCTATGCTCTCTGCAGACTTGTCATGTTACCAACGTCTACTAATACTCTATAAAGCTTCTCGATCATTCCTTCTGTAATGTTGCACAAACAGTGACTACTTCTTTCTGCAAAGTGGTACGACCAACTGGACCCAGTAATGCAGCAGTTTGCCTTAGACACATTGGCTCCTTTTGTGCAGTTCAACTAAAATCAAAGTCGGAATAAAACTGAGCTTTAATTTTGATATCCCTGTAAGCAACAATAGGTATAAGGGAAACAATTACTGAGAAATAACGGCTGATGACTTGTACTCCCAGATGAAAAACATCTACTGATCTACCTTATCTTAATGGGAAATAAAGCAGGAGAGTAGCAATTCTCCATGAGTGTGATTCATTCATATTAAATGAGACATTGTCTTAACAATGCCTTGTTTCAACATGCATAAAGAATGACAAAGAAGAAAAGTAACATTCCTAAAACAATGGGACTGGTTCATTTTAACAAAGACATTATCTTAACAATACCCTGGTTAAACATGTAGAAAGAACTACAAAGCAGGATAGTACCATTCCTAAAACAACGCGACTGATTCATTTTAACAGAGGCAAAAAGGAATCAATTACTAGCCAATAAAGGAGGATGAAACATGCGGCCAACAAGTGTTGTAGTTTTGAACTAAGATTCAGTAGTTAATTAATTCTGAGAGTGGCATTGCTTAATTTTACCAGGGGCATTAGATTAACAGAAAGCATAAACCTTTCCAGGAGGAGTGGGCGCAACAACAACATGTGCTTCCATCTACTTATAAAGGGGGTGGTGCAGAGTTTTGTTATAACAAAGAAAAAAGCATCATGACTGGGTTGGAACAACTTTTGCTCACATAATGGTAAAACACAACAGTTCAATAGCTTCAATTCAACATTTATCCAAAACAATACCAATACAAGTAGCACAACATCTCAAAGCACACTGTAGCATCATGTGGATGAAAGTCGGTACTGACCTTTAATGACCAGGATTTGAAACATCTCGTGAGGAGGACTTGAAAGAAATCCCAACACATATATGAAAATCCGATCTCCTTTTGTGCAGTTCCACCAAAATTAAGCAAAGTCGCCGGTGTGACATTCAAGTTGAACTGCACACAACACTCTTAAAACATAAGTGTTTCGCGTAGCGAAGCAAAATGTCGCAATAGCAACTAGTTGAATAGATATCCCTGTTTTAACAGAGCCAAAAAACGAACCAATTACTGGCCAATAAAGGAGGATGAAACATGCAGCTACAAAATGGTAATCCCGCCAATCCCTAACAAGTGTTGCAGTTTTGAACTAAGATTCAATAGTTAATTCTGAGAGTGGCATTGCTTAATTTTACCGGCGGCATTAGATTAAAAAAAGCATAAACAGTTCCAGGGGAGAGCGGGTGCAACAACACCATGTGCTTCCATCTACTTATAAAGGGGGTGATGTAGAGTTTTGTTGTACGAAAGAAACAAGCATCATGTCTGGGTTGGAACAATTTTTGCTCACTTAATGGTAAAAGACAGCAGTTCAATAGCTTCAATTCAACATTTATCCAAAACTGTACCAATACAAATGGCACAACATCTCAATGTACACTGCACCATCATGTGGATGAGACCAATATTTGAAACAACTTGTGAGGAACACTTAAAACAAATCTCGATATCCTTTTTTGAAGTTCCACCAAAATTAAGGAAAGTCGCCACCGTGACATCCAAGTTGAACTGCACAAAACACTCTTAAAAATAAGTTTTTCGCGTAGCGAAGCAAAATGTTGCAATAGCAACAAGTTGAATAGATACCCCTGTTTTAAAAGAGGCAAAAAAGGAATCAATTACTGGAAATAATGGAGGATGAAACATGCGGCCACAAAAATGGTAATTTCGCCAATCCCTAACAAGTGTAGCAGTTTTGAACTAAGATTCAGTAGTTAATTCTGAGAGTGGCATTGCTCAATTTTACCAGCGGCATTAGATTAACAAAAGGCATAAAGAGTTACAGCGGAGAATGGGCGCAACAACACCATGTGCTTCCATCTACTTATAAACGGGGTGATGCAGAGTTTGTTGTAACAAAGCAACAAGCATCATGTTAGGGTTGGTACCATTTTTGTTCATTACTTAATGGGAAAAGAGAGCAATACAATAGCTTCTATTCAATATTTATTTAAAACAGTACCAATACAAGTAGCACAACATCTCAAAACACACTGCCCAATCATGTGGATGAAGCCAAGTACCAACCTGGCATGACACACACAAGATCACCTACGAATCTGCCAACAGGAATAGGAAATCAAATCTTGTTTTGTGAAGTTGCAATGAAATCAAGCAAAGTTGCCGGTGTGACATTTAATTTTGCTATAGCAACAAGTTGAATACATATCCCTATTTTAACAGAGGCAAAAAGGAAACAATTACCGGCCAATAAAGGAGGATGAAACAAACCGCGACAAAAAGAACAATCTAACTTAACTTGATGTAAAACAAAGTAGGATAGTAGCATTTCTAAAATGGTTCCATTGATTCATATTAATAGAGACATTCTCTTAAAACAACATTCGTTAAAAATGTAATTTACTTTTAATAGTGGCATTGCTTCAATTTTCCAACGGCATTCTTAGATTAATAATAGCAAAATAGTTGTATCTGACATGCAAAATGGGACATGCCAGCACCATGTGCGTCCACACGTATAAATGGGTGATCCAGAGTATGTAGCCAAGCAACATATATGTGTTGGTCGCATATTTCTTCTCTTTGAACCTTTTTCCTTTGTAAGGGCAGCAAATCCAGTGCTGCACAAACTACCCGACCCCCAGTTTCTTTACCCTTTCAAAAAAAAGATCGGTTCCATACAGATGTGTGTACTGGGTTACCCCCTTTTTCCCTTTTCGACAAACAAAGCGGCTGGATAGCCAGTCTATACTACTTTCCCTCCCTCCTTTCCTCATTGAACCATGTCCTAGATTCATGCTCCACCCCACCGCACCCTTCTTTCCTCTTTGATCCAAGACCTAGATTCAACAACAGAATCAAAAAAGATCTGCATGCCGCTAGACCAATGACGGTTTCAAATAAACTTATACCTTAGGGTCGTCGGGATGTGGCAAGGCGTGCGGAGGCAGGCCGGATCTGCCCACACTGCGTACGGCAGCGACGAAGAAGGGGTCGGTGGCCCTCGGCGCTGGGTGAAAGAGAACAGCGCTGCTGGTAGTGGATTGCCTCCCTCGCCGAAGGCGATAGAGTGAATGCTGCACCTCCTCCCCTTCCCAGTGCAACGGGATCCAGACGCCTCCTTCACTAGCTGTGAGGGGGGAGAGACAACAGGCCAACACAGTCTTGTTTAGATCTTGTGAAGACGGTGAGAGGCTGTGAATATAACAAACCCTGGCAAAAGAACGCTGAGCCCCCAACGTGTGTGTCTATATATATATATATATATATATATATATATATATATATATATATATATATATATAGCAGAATAACTATTCTGATAAAACTTCCGCACTGCACGCTCAATGCAAGTGCACGTCATTGTTTCAACCAAGTGTGCTGCACAACTCAAGCGAGTGAACTTCGTGTCGAAAAAAACTGCACGTGTTGTTTTTTGGCACTGTTTTCGCTCTAGTTTTTAACCGTTTATCGGAATGACGCATATGATATACCCTTGGAAAGCTATGGATTAGGCAGAACTTCCCAATGTTGAACACTTTTCGAGATTCCTCGCGGTTTAAGAGCAATTTCCAAAATGGTGCGGCGGTTGACGAGTGGCAGCGAGCATATTTTTTGATTTTTTTCTAAACCGCTCGTCGGAATAAAGCAAATGATACGCCGTTGGAAAGATATCGTCGAGGTGCATCTTTTTCATATCTATTATTTTTTCTAATTCGTTATGGTTTAAGAGCAGTTTTAAGTTTACTAAATCGCAGAATTACGTTTTTCTGAATTTTTTTCAATATTCAGTACTGTTTTAGCTCCAATTTTTGAACTGTTTTTCGAAACGAGGCGGATGATACGCCTTTGGAAATCTACGGAAAAGGTGCAACTTTCGTATGTTGGAATATTTCTGAGATTCCTTATGATTTTTTGTTGATTTTGAAAATCATGCGGTTGATGACGGGAGGAAGCGGCCGTTTTTCGTGAAATTTTTGCAAATAGCTGGTCGAAATGATTCGAATTATACGCCGTTGGGAAGATATCGATGAGGCGCAACTTTTTCATGTAGAACACTCTCTCTAATTCTTTTAGGTTCAAGAGGAATTTTGAATTTACCGAAATGCGGACACCCTGTTTTTCGTGACACCCAAATCGACGTGGGTACTTCATCCGACTAAAAAGGGCACTGCATCGAACGAAAAATCGCACTACATCAAACGGTAAGAGAACTGCATGGTTTCTTTTATTCAAACGTAATTTTCTAAAGGACGAGAAAATAGAGTGCACTTCACATCGGGTGTAAATGAACCACAACACTATCAAGAAGTGAATCGCATTCTTTTTTTTGCTTCCGTAACAATTTTTTTGCACTTACGGGATGAACAACATCATACGGTCGACCGCACTGCTTCAGAATGAAAACCGCACTACATCGCACTTTCTTTTATGAACGAGAGTGGACCGCAAAGACAAGGGCAAGTGAGCCGCGACATATATCAAAGTGAACCGCATTATCATTTTATTGTTTCTCTAATCTTTTTGCATTTTCATGTTGGGCACAAGTGAACATTATCACGCTCGAAAGTGAACTACATCCAGGGACCAAGCACGCTAACATTTTTCACACTTTCGTGTGTGGGCACAAGTGAACAGTATCACTCTCGAAAGTGAACCACATCCAAGGACTAAGCGCACTTCATGTGTTGATGCAATCGACTGAGTTTTGAAACACACAAACACAACCATACTCACATTAGCGAACCACATTCAAAACATGCAGCACGCTCGTCCCATAGTGTCATTTGTTCGTGCGTTTGAGAAGTGACCCACATGTCTTTCTTTTTTAGCAATATTTTTATCTTCGCATTTAAAAAAAGAATTGCAGGATGCCACGAGTGAACCACATAAAATGATCAAACTGAAACATACACCAAGTTGATTAGTTGAACTGCTTCAAAAAAGTATGACATCGGCTACCCCTAATTCAGTCCACTTGTCTCCCGCCACTGGCGAACAAGGAGCGGAGAAGAGAGCTACATGTGAGGGTTGTAGCTCACACGTCCGGTGAGCTGCATGCCACATCCGCCAACCCTGCACGCCATTGCACTGCACTAAAATGCATCAAGATTGTACATCCAAATTCCAAAAATGAAAAAAAAGAACTTTGGAAATGCTTTATGGAGGCTAGTTCACGGCCATACCGCAACACACATCATTTTCCTTTTTGCCTAAAATGGGTGTGCACTGCACCACAACACAGACACAACTAAGCTAATGGGAAAAACGTACCGAACTACACCAGGCGCCAGTTTTTCTCCTTTTGTGATTTGAACCGCAATACCACGCGCACTGAGCCGCGCTTGTGCCGGAAGGGAGCTGCGGGAAGAATAGTCTCCAGCGTCTGGTCGGGGTAGTAGTCTTGTCCTGGAAGTCGATAGGAGGCCACCAAATTCCCCTGTGTCCCTAGGCGCACGGTCGTAGGGAGCTGCTCGAAGTGAGGAGGCCCTCGACTTCCCTGGATTGGTGCGATGCCTAGTGTGCAACTCGAAGGTGAACAGCGGGGTGGGTAGGGCCTCATGTTGCCGGCTTGTGGGGAGGAGGGATTTAACCGGGGGTGGTCAGATCCATTCCACGGCGGCCAGATTCGTTCCTGTGGCGCGGCGGAAAGGGCACTGGCCGCTGGAATCGAGCAGGAGAGGTCGTCGTCGATCGCATGGATCCGGGGGGCAGCGTGTCGGCGCATGTCTAGCCCGGCGACGGTGAGGAGGCGGGGTGGGCCATGCAACGGGAGAAGATGGGGGCGGCACGGGCATGGCCGGTGGAGCCGCTAGAAGGAGCCATTGGGAGGGGGTAGCACGTTGTGGTAGGTAGCCAAGGGGCGGGGGAGGAACCTTATGGGTTCTGGGAGGGGCACCATGGCCCGGCGGCGAGGGGAGGAGGAGAGGCCACAGACCAGGTGCAGGGCCCCTCGTAGTTCGGCAACATGAAGGGGAGCACGGGAGGAAGGTGGTAGGAGAGACGTGGGGGCGATGGAGGCGAGTGGGGAAGAAGGTGGAGGTAGGGTGGAGTGGGGATCTTGCAGGGGAGGTGGGTGCATGGAGAAGAAGGTGGAGGTAGGTGGTGCGGGACGGGGATGGAGGCGTTGGGTTTTGATTTTGTTTGTCTGAGGATCGGTCTAGACGCAGTGTTAGCAGAATAAGGTC
>NC_041383.1:317972233-317993366 GCF_002162155.2 Triticum dicoccoides | reverse complement strand
ATGCTCTTTTTTACGTACAAATATGTACGTATTTCACAAATATAACAAAAACTATGGGCTCATATGCAATTTTTTCATGTAACTTGTTTTGAAATATCTTAGATATAGTATACGAACATATTTAAAGTAATAAAATAGTATATATAGTACCACATCCTAGTATATGAGACATGTGGGGTAACTACCACCGGGTGGTAGGATGGATTTTCCCTATATATATATATATATATATATATATATATATATATATATATATATATATATAGCCGGTCTATTCTGCTAATATTAGCAGAATAACTATTATGATAACACTTCCGCACTGCACACTCAACGCAGGTGCACCTCATTCTTTGAACGAATTGTGCTGTAGTACTCACATGAGTGAACTTCTCGTCGGAAAAAATTGCACGTGTTGTTTTTTGGTACTGATTTTGCTCTAGTTTTTTAACCGTTTATCGGAATGAGGCATGTAATATATCGTTGAAAAGCTATGGATTAGGCGCAACTTCGACATGTTGAACACTTTTCGAGATTCCACACGGTTTAAGAGCAGTTTTAAAAATGATGCGGCCCATGACGAGTGGCAGCGAGCGTTTTATCACGATTTCTTCTAAAACGCTCATCAGAATGAAGAAAATGATACACGATTGGAAAGATATCATCTAGGCGCATCTTTTTCATATATATCATTTTCTCTAATTCGTTACGGTTTAAGAGCAGTTTCAAATTTACTAAATCGCGGAATTTTGTTTATCAATTTTTTTCAAATTTTCGGTACTGTTTTCGCTCCAGTTTTTTGACCATTCGTCGAAACGATGCGTGTAATATACCCTTGAAAAGCTATGGACGAGGCGCAACTTCCATATGTTGAAATTTTGTTGAGATTCCTTACGGTTTTAAGTTAATTTTAAAAATTGTGTGGCGGACGATGAGTGGCAGCGGTAGTTTTTTGCGAAAGTTTTAGAAACCGGTTGTCGAAATGATTCAAATGATATGCCGTTGTAAAGATATCGACGAGATGCAACTTTTCCATGTAGAACACTCTCTCTAATTTGTGACAGTTTAAGAGCAGTTTTAAATTTACCGAAATGTGGACACTGTTTTTCGCGACACCCAAATCGACGTGGGTAATTCATCCGACTGAAAAAACCCATTGCATCAAAGGAAAGACCACACTGCATCGAATGGGTAAGAGAACTGCATGGTTTCTTTTATTCAAACGTAATTTTTTCACGAACAAGAAAGTAGAGTGCACTTCACATCGGGTGTAGATGAACCATAACACTATCAAGAAGTGAACCAGATTACTTTTTTTCGTTTCCGTAACAATTTTTTTGCACTTACGGGATGAACAACATCACACGGCCGACGGCACTGCTTCAGAGTGAAAACCGCACTGCAACAGATGGGCAAAACAAACTGCTTTGATTTCATTTTGTTAGTTTTGTCAGACGTATATTTTCTTAGACATGGAAATGGAATGTGGTTCACATCACGTGTAAGTGAACGGAATCACCATCAACAATGAACCTCATTACTTTTTAAAACTCATTTCCATAACATTTTTCCGGACTTCATATTAGGAGTAAATGAACCACGACACCACCGAAAGGAAAAATCGACAGCAACGGAAGTGAACCACGACACTCCCCGAAAGTGGACCGCACGAATTAATATTTTGTCTTTTTTTAGTTCTGTTTTTCATGAACCCCCAAAAGGGGTGAAGCAAACTTCTTGAAAACATTTTTTAATGAGAAGTGTACCGTGGAGTCCCTCAAAGTGGGATGCATTACGGTTCTCCTCTTTTTTCGTTTTCTCAATGCAGACCGTCGATACTTGCTAAAGCGGACCACTTTTGCAATTAAACATACAGTATATTTGAACCATATCTCATGCAAGCAAACAGAGAAAAACAAAAATTAAACAAACAGTTTGAACCATATCTCACGCAAGAGAACAGAGCCTACTGACGAATCCCGACGACGCCCACCTCACAACACAAAAGTGTACTACACGGGGAGTCAACGAATGGCCGCATGTGCCTAATGTGTGCACTGGTCCAACGAAGCGACAAAAGCTCACGGAGAGGAAGACCCAGCCGACCTAAATCAAAGAGCAGACTGGACTGCTTGCCATTAGTCGAGAATTGCCAGGACAGGAGTAGAGGAGGGGAGGAAAGGAGAAGGCCAGGGAGCGTCCCCTTTGATCGAGGCAGGAGGAAGTCGGGGGCGCCTGGAGCTGCAATCCCAACATGCGAGAACTGCACAGCTGCACGGACCGAAGTAGTGAGAGTGAAGGGAGCCTGGTGCGTAGGATTCGCCAAGAGGTAAAGTAGCAGTCATCGAGGTCACCATCGACGGATCCATGGCGCGTCGGCGGATCCAGGATGGTGACGAGGGAGGTAGGCGGAGGTGGAGGGCATCATGCACCCCATCTTTGCGGACTACTCACACATGGGCACCGCACTGCACGCCGTTGCTGCCTGTAGTGCGCGTTGCTGCTGCCTGTAGTGCGCGCCGGCAAAAGATAGGTGGAAGAGGGGTCACCACCCTGTGTCAATGTGTGGATGTGCTGCGGGACCTACAAAACAGAGAGAAGGGGGATGGATGAGTAGCAGGGGACAAAAGATGGCAAAACGACCCGGGGCTGGCTACCGGAGAGCCCTGCCACGCCACCACCGCCGGAGAGGATGAGGAAAAGGACCATGTGTTGGGGGCAGGGGGAAGCAGGCGGGGTCGGCCGGTGGGAGGAGGAGGCGGGGCGGGCCGGCTGGAGTCGATGCAGTACGGCTCGCGTTGCGATGCAGTGTGGGGTGGAGTCGAGGCCGTGGACGGGGTCAGATGGCATCGCGCAGCGGGGAAGATCCCGTTGACGCCGGCGAGCGCGTGGTAGGGCCATGGCGGTGGTTGGAGTGCGGCAGGGCCGGGTAGTCTCCTCAGCGGCGCTGCAGGTCAGAGGCACGCGGGAGAGATGCAGGGAGCACAACAGGGGAAGCCGGTGGCCTGGAGGAGCAGGAAGCGAGGCGGCGCGGGCCGGGAAGAGGAGGAGGCGGGGCCGCGCTGGCCTGGAGGAGTAGGAGGCAGGGCCGGCCGGTGGGAGGAGGAGGCGGGGTGGCGCTGGTTAGGAGGATGAGGCGGGGCGCTGTGGGTTAGGGGAGGGAGGCGCGCGTGGACCAGGAGTGGGAGGAGGTGGTGGGGTGGGGTGCCGTGGTGGTCGGGGCCATCCCCGTGGTGGCCGGCCGCCAAGGAGGTGGTGGACGGCGGCGATGCTGGAGGTAGGTGCTGGTGGGGCGGGGTATCGTGGGGAGAGGTTGGTGGAGGACTGGGATTCGAGGGAGAGTGGTGGACGGCCGTGGGAGGTGGGGTGAGTTTTTCTATTCGCAAGGTCAGCGCGGGCCGGGTGGCTACTAGGTAGGGTGTTAGCAAAATAAGAGCTAGTATTAGCAGAATAAGTCTTAAGGGGGTGTTCTCATAATAGATCCACCCTATATATATATATATATATATATATATATATATATAGACGGTCTATTCTGCTAATATTAGCAGAATAACTATTCTGCACACCATTTCCGCACTGCACGCTGAACGCAAGTGCACGTCTTTCTTTGAACCAAGTGTGCTGCAGCACTCACACGAATGAACTTCTCGTCGGAAAAAACTGCACGCGTGTTCTTTTTTCGGTACTGTTTTCGCTCTAATATTTTAACTGTTTATCCGAATGAGGCATGTAATATACCGTTGAAAAGATATGGATTAGGCGCAACTTCAACATGTTGAACACTTTTTGAGATTCCACACGGTTTAAGAGCAGTTTTGAAAATGGTGCGGCCCATGACGAGTGGCAGCGAGAGGTTTTTCGCGATTTCTTCTAAGCCACTCGTCGGAATGAAGCAAACGATACGCCGTTGGATAGATGTCGTCGAGCCGCATCTTTTTCATATATAAATGTTTCTCTAATTCCTTATGGTTTAAGAGCAGTTTCAAATTTACTAAATCGCGGAATTCTGTTTTTCAAATTTTTTCAAATTTTCAGTACTGTTTTCGCTCTAGTTTTTGAACCGTTTGTCGAAACGAGGCGTGTGATACGCCGTTGGAAATCTACGAACGAGGTGCAACTTTCATATGTTGAAATATTTTTGTAATTCTTTACGGTTTTAAGTTAATTTTGAAAATCGTGTGGCGGATGATGAGTGGCAGTGGCCGTTTTTGACGAAATTTTTGGATACCGCTGGTCGGAATGATTCATACGATACGCCGTTGGAAATATATCGATGAGACGCAACTGTTTCATGTAGAACACTCTCTCTAATTCTTTACGGTCTAAGAAGAATTTCGAATTTACCGAAATGCGGACACTCTGTTTTTCGCGACACCCAAATCGACGTCTAAACCACATTAGATAGAAGAACGCACTGCTTCATAGAGGAAACCGCACTGCATCAGAAAATCAAGCAAACATCATGTTTTCTAAATGCATTTTGTTTTAAATGGATTGTATGGAAAGTCTTTCGTAGCAGACTTTTTTCAAGACCGAAGCGCACTGCACTGCATGATTTTTAAATGCATTTTTATTTTAAAACGAGTGTACTGAAAAGTCCTTTGTGGTGAATTTTTTTACAGATCAAAGTGCACTGCATTTTTTGCATGTTTTTAAATACATTTTGTTTGTAATGGACTGTACTGAGGAGTCCTTCCCAGTGGACTTTTTTCAAGACCAAAGTGCACCGCATTTGCATGATTTTTTAAATGCATTTTTTTAAAAGGTGTGTGTGCTAAAAAGTCCTTTTGTAGTGGAATTTTTGGTAGACCAAAGTGCACTGCATTTTTCTTGTTTTTCAAATGCATTTTTGTTTGATGTTCCAAATTCATAGTGGATTTTGCACTGCACCAAACTTTCCGGAACTACATTCTTTTCATGTTCCAAATTCGCACACAAGTCGAATGTATACTGCGTTGTCGAGAGTAAGGAATTACATGGTTTTTATTTTCCCTATTTTTACATACTAAATCATAGCGAAGTACAGAAACACAAACCCAAAATTGCATTGTAGCACTAAAGGAACCACATCCACTGCACTTCAAATTGTTGTGAACGCACGCAAGGGATAACTTTTTCTGAACTGCACGGGGCTGCTATTGAATCAGGTGTCAGATGCTTTCGAAGGACACCCAGGAGAGCAGTTCGCCCAGGATCTTCATGCAACGCAGTTGTCCGGGTGTTACAGTGCGTTTACTCCATGGCAGATGCGGGACTGCTTATGAAGTTAATTTGTTTCAGAGTTGTTTTCTTTTCTTTTCTTCTCTGGTTTTTCTTAAGTGAACAACATAGGTGATTTTTTATCTAACTAATGGTACACCGAACGAATCAAAACTGTAGTGCTGCGCACAGGCAAAATCTGAAGAAAAAAAGGTCCTGAGCTGCAATAGAACCAGAACACCGGCGCCTGCCAAACAAATTTTGAAGATGTAAGAGATGGTGCCTGCAAGTGCACTGCATATGGAGTCGTCGATGGCCGCGTGCTGCTCATAGCGGAGAGGAGGAATGAAGCAGTTTGCTGTTTCGTCGGACGACTTGGCAGAAGTGAGCTGCATCTGAACAAAAAATATCTCCCGACGGAGTGAGTAGGACTGCCGTAGTTTTTCACCTTCGTTGCCAACACAGAAATTGCAGAGAGACCAGCTCGTTCTTACCAGCGATTTAGACTCCTGCACGTGGGCCTAGATCTCAGACAGCTTCTACTTCTTCTTCTCTGGTGAAGGGAATAGGCAAAGAAATTGAGATCAAGATACAGAAGAAACAACTGGGACCTGGGGTTCTAGCGAGAGAGAGGGGTCGTGCATGCGTACCGTTGTCTACGGCAGAGGCGGCGGTGCACTTGCGGGAGAGGGCGGTAGGGATCTCGCTGCACATGAAGGGGTCAACTACACTGCAGTCATGTGGTCGGTGAACCTCACGATGTGGACCGGCAAACTGCATGATGCATCGGGTGAGAGCTCGCATGTAAAAAAGATTTTTTAAATGCATTTTTTAAAAGGTGTGTGCTAAAAAGTCCTTTTGTAGTGGACTTTTTGGTAGACCAAAGTGCATTGCATTTTTCATGTTTTTTAAATGCATTTTTGTTTGATGTTCCAAATTCGTAGTGGATTTTGCACTGCACCAAACTTTCCGGAACTGCATTCTTTTCATGTTCCAAATCCACACACAAGTTGAATCTATACTGCATTGTTGAGAGTAAGGAATTAAATGGTTTTTCTTTTCCCTATTTTACATACTAAATCATAGCGAAGTACAGAAACACAAACCCAAAATTGCATTGTAGCACTAAAGGAACCACATCCACTGCACTTCAAACTGTTGTGAACGCACGCAAGGGATAACTTTTTCTGAACTGTACTGGGCTGATATTGAATGAGGTGTCAGCTGCTTTTGAAGGACACCCAGGAGAGCTGTTCGCCCAGGATCTTCATGCAGCGCAGTTGTCCGGGTGTTGTAGTGCGTTTACTCCATGGCAGATGCGGGACTGCTTAAGAAGTTAATTTGTTTCAGAGTTGTTTTCTTTTCTTTTCTTCTCTGGTTTTTCTTAAGTGAACAACATAGGAGGATTTTTTATCTAACTAATGGTACACCGAACGACATCAAAAATGTAGTGCTGCGCACAGGAAAAATCTTAAGAAAAAAAGGTCCTGAGCTACAATAGAACCAGAACACCGGCGCCTGCCAAACAAATTTTGAAGATGCAAGAGACGGCGCCTGCAAGTGCACTGCATATGGAGTCGTCGATGGCCGCGTGCTGCTCATAGCGGAGAGGACGAATGAAGCAGTTCGCTGTTTCGTCGGACGACTTGGCGGAAGTGAGCTGCATCTGCACAAAAAATATCTCCCGATGGATTGAGCAGGACTGCCGTAGGTTTTCACCTTCGTGGCCAACACAGAAATTGCAGAGAGGTCAGCCGGTTCTTACCAGCGATTTAGACTCCTGCACGTCGGCCTGGATCTCGGAGAGCTTCTGCTGCTTCTTCTCTGGTGAAGGGAATAGGCAAAGAAATTGAGATCAAGATACAGAAGAAACAGCTGGGACCTGGGGTTCTAGCGAGAGAGAGGGGGGTCGTGCGTGCGTACCGCTGTCTACGACGGAGGCGGCGGTGCACTTGTGGGAGAGGGCAGTGGGGATCTCGCTGCACATGAAGGGTTCAACTACACTGCAGTCATGTGGTCGGTGAACCTCATGATGTGGACCGGCAAACTGCATGATGCATCGGGTGAGAGCTCGCCGACACACAACCCGGGGAATCTAAAAAAAGCAACAAAAATAACCTGAAATGGCAAAAGGTGAAACTGAGCGGGCATCCAACCGAACTGCACCACTCTCTTTTTCTACAGAATCAAGTAAACTGATCCTCAAGAGAGAACACAATAGTAGACTCATTTTCACTTTGATTTCTCTTCAGAGAAAACTCCAAAACAATGGTAAATCTCATGTGCACCGGGTGGACCTTTTTCGTTGGCCGTGAAGGAGCTGCTTGTTAGGTGGGAATGAGCTGCATTGGCTCACCGACTGGATCACAAACGGCCAAGAAGTGCTCTCCTCGCCATGCTTGCAGGAGGCCCTCGGGTCTCGGGGGTTAACAGCCAGCGACCGGTAGTGGCATCGGCTGTGGCGACCGGATCCACCACTGGCACCTCGCTGGGGCTTGTGGCGATTGGATCCGGCGATGGGTGCCAGCTCGTGGAGGCGGCGCAATGGGGCAGGCCGAGGCCGGGCAGGGCGGTGCTGCACGGGACAACGGCCAACGGTGGAGGAGGCAACGGCTGCATGGATCCAGGGCGGAGGAGGCAGGGGCTGCGCCATGTGCTTTTTTCGGATCCAGGGTGAAAAAGGTGAGGATGTGGGGCGGCGTTGCGGCGGCCGGATGGGTCTCGTCGCGGTAGCGGTGCGTCGCTCGACGAGGCAGGAATCGAAGTGGGAGAAGAGGGGTAAGAGCATGGGCGCGCACGGGTGGCGCGATGCCAGTGTGGGGAAGAAGCTGGATATGGGTGGGTTGGCGCCGGCAGGGGAAGAAGTTGGATCAGGAGAGGGCGGCACCAGCAAGGGGAGAAGGTGGATTGGGGGAGGGCGGGCCGGTGGGGAAAGAAGGTGAATCGGGGGAGGGCGGCGCCGGCGAGGGAAGAAGGTGGATCAAGGGAGGGTGACGGTGGCGGGGCAGAAGGTGGATCGTGAGGAGGGGAATCGTGGTAGATAGAGGTGGGGTGCGCGAGAGGAGGAGGCCGGTGGGGTTTGGTTGGGAAGGAATCGTGGGTTTGGGGGCGAGTGGGGGTGTTAGCAGAATAAGAAAGTGGTGTGCAGAATAAGACTCTTAAGGGTGTGGCGGCGAGAGTGTGGAGAGTGCAAACCCTAGCAAACAAGCGCTAAGGCTCTAGCTTATATAGTACTACATATATACTATAGTACGGACTGAGCTCCGGTGCCTTAACTGCACCTGCTTTTGGCCGTATGACAGGTGGGCCAGCCACATTTTGGGCCCACCTGTCATAAACACAAAGATAGGTGCACTAACTCAATGAAGCTGCGTCCATGTAGTAATCGTGTATACGACTAATATATTGTGGAGTGGTTTTCTTATTCTCTCCATAACAATCGTTTTAAATTGTGTAAGTATGAAACGAAACTCTTAATTTAACGTACTAGTGAAGAAAACTACTACTTCCGATGAACTAACGATCCACGCGTCATGTTCGCACTTCCTGTTCTTCATGTGCGGTACACTACCCTCCCTTAAGTGAACAACCACACATGCGCCAAATTATTGGAAACGTGTGAGAGTGTGTACAAATAAAGAATTTTAATTTCAATTATCGGAAAGGTTTGTGTATGTACAATTTTCCCTCTCTCAATAATTATGGTTTGTTGTCTTCAGCCTAAAGTTGGTCAAACTTTACAAAGTTTGACTTCAGTCAAATCTAATATGCGGAGTAAATTAAAATGGAGGGCTACTACATCCATTCGGGTTTTTAGTCCACACAATTTTTTAATCAAAGTTAACAGCTGGACAAATAAAATTACAGGGGAGTTGGAAGAGAAAGTTGTGAAAAGGATTAGAAATCAATACAAAACTTATGCTCTTGGTACCAACGTAGATCCTTCTTCGAGGAAACATTTGGTTCATAGCCAATTGTTTGATAAAATTGCACTAACGTGAAAGACAATTGTGTCTCCAACGCAACCAAGGTGAACTGATGTAGGATATCATCTTTGTGGCTAACAATCATAGAGCACTAATGGAAGACAACTTATTTTTCATTGAAAATCAATGAGCTTCACCAGCCGATGCAACCAAGAGGCGCAACCATGAGCATCGATAGGTCAACATGGTCATGCATCATCCATTTGGCATCAAGTTTGGGTGAGGCACCTATGAAGTTCGACCAATCCTCACTGTGGTCTGTTTCTTCTCAGTAATCAAGCTCGAGGAAGGAAGAACCACGTGGCAGAGGACAGTGAGGCGGAACAACAATGGCCATCCAATTTTGTGTAGTTCCGCTAAAATTGAGGAACCCATGCCCTGGTATGGAGATACACATCGCCTTTTGCAAAAACATAAAAAAGGTATATAGTGTTGTTACTTTGTTTTGGCAGTGGTACAAGATTAAGAACGACATCTCACTTGTCAATAAGAATTAATGAAAAGTACACCAAAAAACAGAAGCATCATGATTGTCCTAATGAGAACTAAACCAAGATACCCAAGAAAAAAAGCGTTTCTTCATTTAACTAGTGATAGTATTAGATTAGCAGCAGCAATAGGAGCATATGGACAGAGACCGCACAACCACCATGTAATTTTTTTCGAAACAACATGTGTACCTCCATCGAGGCATAAATCTGGACAACTTTTCGAGTGGCATTTCCTCTATAATAGCTGGTGATGTTGGACCAGCCGGCAAACACTAGCTACTATACATGGGGAGCTGGGGAGTAGTCGCATAGAAGAAAACCCGCATGAAGTGACCTGGGGAGCTGGACCAGTACAAGAAGTTATAGCTCAGGTGGGTGAGATGTTTCTTAGGCGAGCGGGCGGGATCTGCCCACACGATGGCAGCGAACAAGGGCGCGGAGGACCTTTGTCCATGTCAGCGCTAGCTCTGAGAGGACGGTGTGCATCGGCTTCCTCCATCGCCGACGGCGACAACGTCAACACTGCACCTCCTCACCTCCCGCAGCGGACAGGATTAGGCCGGATCTGAGACCACTGATGAGGAGAGGGATAGAGTGGACACTGTCATCTTGTTTTGATATGGAGAGGGTGAGAGAGCGAGACGCGAGAAACCCTATCAAACAAGAGGCTATAATGGAGTAAAAAAATCTCTCCATAGCAGTAGTTTTAAATAGAATACACGCGTTCCCGGAAAAAAGAAACGAAAACTTGTGGACAATTTTTTAACGTACCAACAAACAAAACTTGATCATTCTCAAAAAGAAAAAGAAATAAAACTCGATAAAAAACACACCCCCGCTTCCAGGTCACGATAGTCGTCGCGCACACACACATCGACATAGACATGCATATCTGTGTTTACGTAAAATTCCATCTCCATCTCCATCTCGAATCATATTTGTCCAACTGGCACATTATTTACGTTGTTAGTTATATCCACAGCAATATTAACTACAACATCTCTTGTTTGCGGGAGTCTGGTCCACTGCCACACCCACTCCTAACCAACCTGAACCCTCTTCATCACCCGCGCGTGCTTCCCGCCTGAAACGGTCAGTGCCGCATTCATGCCCGGCCAAAGCGGACGCGACCTCTCACTGGCGGCGACATTGAAGCGGCGCGCCGGCCGAAAGAGCGTCGCCCGCGCAGCTTCTAGGTGCACGCGACTGCTCCGTGTTCAAAGGTAGCAATAGCCGGCCACAACATGCAGGTAAAAAGTTCTTGGGAGTTCGTGCTACAGCTAGCTATCCTCCCCCAACTCATCAATCTCTTCTAGTAGTTCTAGTACTCCATGGCGTGATAACCCACAAATATAGGGGATCGCAACAGCTTTCGAGGGTAGAGTATTCAACCCAAATTTATTGATTCGACACAAGGGGAGCCAAAGAATATTCTTGAGTATTACCAGTTGAGTTGTCAATTCAACCACACCTGGATAACTTAGTATCTGCAGCAAAGTGTTTTAGCAAAAGTGGTATGATAATAAAGGTAACGGTAGCAACAGTAAAGATAAATGTTTTTGGGTTTTTGTAGTAGTTGTAACAGTAGCAACGGAAAAGTAAATAAGCGAAGAACAATATGTGAAAAGCTCGTAGGCAATGGATTAGTGATGGATAATTATGCCAGATGCGATTCCTCATGCAATAGTTATAACATAGGGTGATATAGAACTAGCTCCAGTTCATCAATGTAATGTAGGCATGTATTCCGTAAATAGTCATACGTGCTTATGGAAAAGAACTTGCATGACATCTTTTGTCCTACCCTCCCGTGTTCAGCGGGGTCCTAGCGGAAACTAAGGGATATTAAGGCCTCCTTTCAATAGAGAACCGGAACAAAGCATTAGCACATAGTGAATACATGAACTCCTCAAACTATGGTCATCACCGAGAAGTGTCCCGATTATTGTCACTTCTGGGTTGTCGGATCATAACACATAATAGGTGACTATAGACTTGCAAGATAGGATCAAGCACACATATATATTCATGAAAACCTAATAGGTTCAGATCTGAAATCATGGCACTCGGGCCCTAGTGACAAGCATTAAGCATAGCAAAGTCATAGCAACATCAATCTCAGAACATAGTGGATACTAGGGATCAAACCCTAACAAAACTAACTTGATTACATGGTAAATTTCATCCAACCCATCACTGTCTAGCAAGCCTACGATGGAATTACTCATGCACGGCGGTGAGCATCATGAAATTGGTGATGGAGGATGGTTGATGATGACGACGGCGATGAATCCCCCTCTCCGGAGCCCCGAACGGACTCCAGATCAGCCCTCCCGAGAGAGATTAGGGCTTGGCGGCGGCTCCGTGTCGTGAAACGCGATGAAACATTCTCCCTGATTTTTTTCTCCCCGAGACGGAATATATGGAGTTGGAGTTGAGGTCGGAGGGTGTCCAGGGGGCCCACGAGATAGGGGGTCGCGCCCTAGGGGGGGCGGCGTGCCCCCTATCACGTGGACAGGCCGTGGGCCCCCTGGCACTAATTCTTTCGCTAAAAATTCTTATTAAATCTGAAAAGTGCCTCCGTGGATTTCCAGGACATTCCAAGAACTTTTCTTTTCTACAAATAAAACAACATCATGGCAGTTCTGCTGAAAACAGCGTCAGTCCGGATTAGCTTGATTCAAATCATGCAAGTTAGAGTCCAAAACAAGGGAAAAAGTGTTCGGAAAAGTAGATACATTGGAGACGTATCATGGTGCGATCCATCGACAAGCAGGCGAGAAAGTTACCATATAATCGGTTTGCGGTGAGTGGCATGCCGAGCGACTGTGTGGGGTCGAGCCGTGGAGGAGTTTGAGACACGAACATGACAGACGTGATTTAAACGTTGGTTTTGCTCGATGATGCGATCCAATGAAACGAAACGTTGGTTTCTCTCCGTTCCCATTTATTCTCCGAAAAACGGAAACTTTCCACTCCATTTTCGTTCCTACTCCAAGGTTTCCCCATTACGACATTCCATCAAATACAAAGGAAAACTAACACGCATGCTGATGCATCTCAATGATTCACATATCATAGCCAATATTTACTTCACAACTTGTGAGAGCATGTACAAAAGAAAAACTACTGATGGGGTCACTACGACTTAAACCCTAAACCCTAAACAGGATTTAATTTCCTGTCTAGGTAGAACCTATCGAAGGAAAGACGGCTGGCACCCTCGGATCATATGATGATTTTTTGCATTTCCACTAAAATCGAGCTGAGCATCCCTGATGGCAAAGATATTGAAGAACTGTGATTATAATAATAGTACTGGCACTAGTTCATGAGACATAAACTCATCACAAATAGAAGCCGGTAGAACTGGAGAAAGATCGGCATGGAGACGGAGCTACGTGGGGAGCTGCAGCAATGGAGCAAGCCGGATCCAAAAGGAAGATGTACTACCTGGGACATCGGGCTATAGCTAGGAGGGCGGTTGGGACGCGGCATCTGCCCATACTGCGGGGACCACTGATTGGGATGCATCGACTATGGGTTTTCTCCCTTGCCGATGTCGACCGTGTCTACACAGAACATTGTTCCCTTCCCCAGCGGCGGGATCAGGCCGGATATGTGACCAGCGGTGTGACCACCATCGTTCTATGCGTGTGAAGAGAGCAACCCAAGCAAGCAGGCTTGTAGCTTAGGCTCTTGCTAGTGTATATATAGTGGTTTTCTTTTTCTCTCCATATCAACCATTTTATATTGCGTACGTGTCATTGAAGAGTGAAATGATGGTTGCTTCTTCTGACTAACTTACTGTGTGATTTGACTGCTCCTTAGTGGCCCCTACATGTACTCCCCTTATGTGCATGACCGTTCCTGAGTCTCACTTGTAATTATCTCTATTTTCTTGCATGACACGAAGACAGGATGCGCATAGAGGAATTTTGTTATTGCACATTGTTACGTAGTACTGTACTACTAGTCTGTACTCCCTCCTTCCGGTTCACTAGTGGTACTCCCTCCGTCCTAGCTTATTGGTCCCCTTCGTACTCAATTCATGGGCTCATTTTGCTCAAGAAAATTGTCTTTACCAATGTATTAATATCGAGAATGCATGCGTGAACAACGAATGACTAGACCTTGCATGCAATGTTTTGACAAAGTATCGACTTATGAACATGTGAATGTAAGGGACTACAACCTCATGCATGCATGCAACAGTCACACGTATAAATGGACACAAAAACGCGCGCAATGACCTAATGCATGGATGTCCGAGCACACGACGGAACACAGACGGTCACGCTCAAGAGCTCAACCTACGTGTGCATGCACACACATACTCAACCAGGGTGAGCTAGTAACCGTATAAACACCGAAAAATGTATATATTGAGTGCAATGAGCATATTATGAATTACACTGACCTTATTTTTACAAATATACAGTGACAGACAATGTATTTATTTCGTTTGAAATTAAGCCATATTAACCAGAGAGGAGGCAGTATGGACTAGCATTACTTTGTCGTGTCCCGTCAGCTTGCCGAACGAGGAGAAGCTTGTAGGGCGGGAGAATCTTGCGCGCGGTGGCTCATAGGAAAAGGAGAAACTTTTGACTAATGCAAGCTCTCTCTCGCTCAGGCGGTGGATGTGCAACAGTTAATTCGGTGTCAGATTTCCAGAAGCATACACTATACTAGTACTATTATTCTTCGACTTCCTGAAGAGGCTAACAGCCAAGCGCAAAGTTTACAAGTACTAGTACTGCTACTATAGTCTATAGAGGTATGTACTATACTACTAGGAACAAGATGGAGGAACGTGTTCACTCTTATTATATTTTAAAAATGTGATAAAGCAATCTTCAACACATTTGGTTCTCTTCGAGGGTTCTCGCATGTGATAATGGAAGTTGATTGCATGGAACACTCGCCACAATTCTCGCTTAATTTTGGCTCATATCCTGTTACAAACAGGAGAGCTCGTTAATATTTCCTCTTTTTTTGTTATTGAACATGTAATAGGTCAGCAAACCTTGTGGCGCATCTTTTTGCAAACCGTGCTTGCTGCACTTTGAATGTGGCCGCGAGCTGGCTTGATGAAACACCTCGCTTCCTTCTTTTTTTTGCGTGGTACCTCGCTTCCTAGTGACCACTCTCTTGGCTGATCGTCCTAAGAAAGCTCTCTCATTTACCCGCAAAAAAGATTAATCCATATTAACTGGAAAGGAGGGAGAATGGACTAGCACTACTTTTTGGTGTGTCCCATCAACTCATAGAACGAGGAGAAGCTTGCAGGACAAGGTGAAGCTCACTTACGCCTTTTGACTAATGCAACCTACCCTCGCCCGGGCAGTAGACATGCATCAGTTCATTTGGTGTCAGATTGACAGAGGCATACACTGTAGTACCTTACATGCGGAGTACCATCATTGTTCAACTTCACGAAGAGTCCAAGAGCCAAGCGCAAGGTTTAGTAGTACGAGTAGTACTACTACTAGAACCGCATAGTGGAGCATCTGTACTCTTATTTTATTTTAATCTCTGATAAAGTACACATTTATTCGGGAGAAGGGAGGAAAACGGCAGCCCAATAGTATAATATTTAAAAAACATCGAACATGTAATGATGATATCAATCAACCATGCTTGAATATATCTTGGCCTCCGTGCGAGCCCATCTGTGTGTTCTCGCTCCTCGTCTCTCTCAAGGAACAGCGGGTTAGCCATTTTGCCGTCAATTGAGATCGGTTTACTCACACTCCGGTCCCACATGTCAGTGATATGCCAAGAGGATGTGTGTTGACTGACTGGCGATACACGTACTTGGTTTTGCACCTTCATACTACTCCTCCCTCCGTCATAGTTTAATGGGCGTGCTTCATTCTGATGCATTTCTCTCAATGCATTTCCACCACCAGAGTGACTTTAGACGCGTTTGGTTTAATGCTCAATTAATTAGGGCATGGTAACTGCAATCAAGTCCACAATTTTCTCTCGATGTACTACGGAGTGGAGTAAGTGCATGCAAGTGTGTACCCGGGGTGGAAGCACTACATGCATGTGTGTACACATTACTTCCTCTAGTAATAGACATTGTGCTATAACTACCAATGCTGTTTTTCAGGCTAATCACTAGTTGCCTTGGTCCCAGAGATTTCTTTTAAAGCACACTCTATAAACATTGATGGATGGAGTAGTATGAGCGGATTCAAAGAAGAGCATATTGATGGTTGCTTCTTTCAAGCAACTTACAGTGGGAAAGGTGGGGCTTATGATTTGACTGCTCATTACTTAGTATTAATGCGGCGCAACGACCGGGCTGAGTCTCCCATGCGGTTGTGCACTACTCCCTTGGTTCTTAAATATACTCCGGAGTATTTCTCTTTCTAGATATTTCAACGAGTGACTACATACGAAGCAAAATGAGTGAATCTACAATCTAAAATATGCCCATTTGAAATTTGTAAAAAGAAAAAATATTTAGGAACGGAGGAGTATAATTTTGTGCATGGCACATGGACCCGGATGTTGAAGAGGCTTTTGGCAATGCTATCAAGCTTCCAACATTTGTTTACATAATTGACATACTATATGAATAATTTTCTACTGACATGAAATTGTACAATGCTTTGAGCTTTCAGCTTTTGTTTCGTGTGTCTTGCCATCGATGCTCTTCGGAAACAATGAAAAACTAACTTCCTTGCTAATGCATCTCAATGATTAGCAGATCAGAGCTACTATTTACATCACAACTGAAGACAAAGTTGTGAGAAGGTGTTAAATTAAAATTGATCCATGCTTTCCCAGCTCTGTCTAAATGAACAAGGCATGTTGGGAAAAAAGTAGTTGTCTGGAGCATGCAACATTCCGATCATTTTGTGCGGTTCCACTAACATAGAGCTGAGTGTCCCTGTTCCAAAGATATTAAGTGTGATTACGATAATAGTGGACTGCTAATGAAACAATAAACACACAAATAGAATACGATCACCATTTGGATAAGATTAGGCTCGGAGTTGGATCAGGAGGATAGAGAAAAACCGATCTCCATTTGTGTAGTTGCACTGAAATGTAGAGACGTTGCCCGTGTGACATTTTAGTACAACTATAAAAAACACTCTTAAGAAAAAAGTGATTTGTGCAGTTCATCAAAAGGTCGCAATAGTAACAAGGTGAAATGCATAGCCCTATTTGCAAAAAAGAGGTAGAAAGGAAACAATTACTGGCCAATAACAGTTGATGACACATGCGACGACAAAAAAGAAGCATATTCCTTGTCCTAAGGGAAGATAACAATACGGTTGTGTTTGTCTAAGACGGTGTGAGGACGAGATTGTAATATGGAAAGTATGCCGGATGAGCTACATTTTGGACAAAGAACTATGGAAGATCCACATGCATGATTTCCACATGCAGCGACATGGGAAGAGGGGCAGTGGAGCAAGGCCGTAGGGGATACCTAGGGGTCATCAGGATGTAACTAGGTGAGTGGCAGCGGGCGAGATCTGCACATACTGTGGCAGCGAGCAGGTGGCGTAGGCCCTACCACGCCAGAGCTTGGTCAGAGAGAACGGGGTGTATCGCAGATCAGGACTTGCTGCCACGGCGACGTCGAATGGAGAGACGATGCACATCCTCCCTTTGCGCTGGCGGATAGGCTACGGCCGGATCAGTGACCAACGGTGAGAGAGAGAGAGAGGCCACCGCAGCCTTGTGTGAGATACTATGAAGAGAGACAAACCCAGGCAGGCAATCTCCATTGTATATAGTGGAGCGGACTACCTTTTTCTCCATAAAAATCGTTTGATATTCTATGTATGTTACATTGGGCGATATAACCAACACATCAAGTCGAACTTTGTTTTGTGCACGCGTGGTACACGACCTCCATATGTAAACAAAAGCTACACACGTTCAAATTAGCGCGTGGGCTGCCATTTGGTACAGAAATGAGCTCCACCATGTACCCATGCGGGTGTGGCTGGGCATGAAGCGTGAGTACGTGCACCTATTCTCTTCTTGTGTACATACACAAAATATGTGGGGTTGTGTGAGAGAGATACAAACATAGAGAGATTGTGTGTGGGTTCATGAGTGTTTTGGGGGGGGGGTCAATCAACAAATGTAACATATGCAATGTGTGTGAAATAGAGTCCTGGATATATCATATATATAGAGGAGGCGATCCACGAGAAGAGAGTGGAGGTATCATCGGCTTGAGATATCCATAGAATCGAAGAGAGGGATGATGTGTGTGTGTTCGCGCACGATCGATAAAGAGTTCCATCGAATTTGTGTGTGCCCAGGTCAAAGATATAGAGTGGCTGGCCTACTAGAACATGAGAAGGGACAGGTGTAGTTTGTCTTTGTGGCATGGATACCTACCAACAGCGCTCGACTATCGGTGGGGGGGAGGACTGACTAACTATAGAGGTACAATGGCTGGTATATGTGTGGAGGAGGAGAGAGGCCTACCTTATGTATTAAGGGAGATCGATCGGCAACCATGCATATGTGTAGGAGAGGAATAAGGTTGGGAGAGAGACATACCTAGAGTGTTGGAGGGGGTTGTAGTGGAGTTGCTTCTAACAAATGGTGGGAGAGGGTTGCTAGACAAACGGAGGGCATGCCTGCAATATCAATAAGAGAGGGGATGGCTGCCTCTCTGTGCATGTGCGTGTGAGAGACGGGTCAGGAGGCATGCACGAATGATGAGGGGGGACGATATGGCTGTGGTAAGTAGACGTAACTACATAGGAAGATCAATCGTCCTCTGTCCGAGAAAGGAGAGACATAACTTGTGAGGTACGTCTATCGATGGGTGGGAGGAAATAGTTAAAGTCAACCTAGGTATATGTTGGGAGATCGATCGGTATACATGCATGTATGTGTTATAAGAAAATAAGGCACGAGGAGAAGGATAGAGACAGAGGGATGCATCTATGAGGTGGTGCGAGAGGCATACCATATTGAGGGGGAAGGAGTGTGCGAGTACGAGATCGATGAAAAGAGTGGTGGGAGTGAGGCATGGACGGGGATAAGAGAAGAGGGGAAGCTTGTCTTTGTGGTAGGCACACCTGGCTAGAGAGGCATATCGATCGATGTGTGCCGTAAAAAAGTAGCTGGGGGTCCTACACACATCGTGGGTGAACGACCTAAACTGAAAATACGAATTTGTGCAATGGAGCTAGAGAATGCTGAGGGAGGGTGAGAGGGATTCGGGCATGTGCATACACGAGAGAAAGTTAGAGCTAGCTACAAAGATAAGAGGATTGTGTGGGTGTAAAAGATGAATAGAGATCATAATTCATTATAAAAAGCGAATTCAGATATTTGAAGAATTTATCATAGTGTTTTAAACCGATGCATATGTGAATATATATAACGGCTATAGTCAAATATATATATATATAACGGTGATACACATGGCGTGGTTATGAACACGTTATACTACATACAATTTATTTTATCTCTACTCTTACAAAAAATTGAGTTGTTGATGATGGTGTGCCTGCCATCCTGCAATATAGGTCGTCTGACTTATATCTGACGGATAGGAAGGAACCTATGGCAATTTTGAAAAAGATACCCACAAACCTCTCCACAATTGCAAATAAGGCCTCCCCTTGATCATGTTGATGTTCCGTGGAATGCATGGGCATCTTGCTAGTACTACATATAATATATACAACATTGATTATAATTTGGGCTAATGTGTGGCTTTTGCAGCTCAGGACTAAATACTTGTCCTAATGTAGGGGGCGGGGCACTATAGTTTGTGTGCCAAACAAGGTGTACGTATGGAACATGGTTTAGATTATGACAATATAGTTAGTACATCAAATGTACTATTATTTGGAATCAACATCAAGTGTATTCAAAAAATTGAATTCGAGTTCATATAGTACACATATTTCATATCTATCTCTATAGTAATCATGTGGTGTGTTGTTAAGGTAATACACGAATGATGGTTGAAGTTGGCAACGATCATGATTGTAGATTCTTACTGAAATAGAGAAACGAATTCAAATTCAGCTTGAATTGCAGTGGTAGTATAAACATTTGGAATGCGGTAAAATGTTAGTATGAGTAGGTTACATGCATTATACAACCAGTGAAAAAAATTAATTGGACATACATGGATTCATACTCCTTCCATCTATATAGGGTGTAATGCATTTTTTAGGACCGCCTTTGACTATTGACAAGATTAATATTACATGACATGCACAATGTTAAAAATATATCATTGAAAGATCCTTTCACACATGAATTTAACAGTGTGCTTTGTGTAAGTTGCATGTTTTATATTATTGCTCTACTATTTGGTCAAATTTAGCATCGAAAAATGCGTTAGGCCCTATATAGATGGAAGGAGGGAGTAGCTTTGAATAGCATTTATATATTAAAACAGGACAAGACTCTCTCTTTGTGTGGTGTGAATAGTTTTTATTTTTTTTTCCTTTTTTTGGTTGAGGGAAGTGTGAATTGATTTGGTACGTACAAGTACAATATTACACATTAGGCTTGTCCCTAAAATTCAACCCGTGCCTTGTTATATCCCAAAAATTCAGATATCGTGCTCCCAAAATAGGCGCCTTCACAACTCGTGCCTTGCTATCCTGAAATTATAATGCGGACGAAAACTCCCTCCAGCTGCCAAAACCCAACACGCGAAATCCCCCTTCTAACCCTGAGTCGAAAGGGCCACTAGTTCAAATCGGTGGGGGTACTTTTGTAACACACCCTACATTTTGGACAAGCGCGTCCCTAAGTCATGGTTCCCCCTCCCATCGCCTCCTTTTTGCCATTCAAAACCCGACCCTCCTCCGTCCGCCACCTCACCGTTGCCCAGCTGGAGCCTCTTCCCCGACGACATCGTCCACCGCAACAGCTCGATGTCCCTCGTCCACCTCCCAGGATGAGGATCCGTTGTCCATCTCATTGTCCCGCCGGTTCAGCCGCCCCGTCCTCCACCTCCAAGGAGCTGCTCCGACGATCACCTCGTCTATCGCGGTTGCTCCATCCCCACAGCGCCGCCTTAACATGCTCTACCAGAACCACTGCATCCTCACCGACTCCTGGGATGAAGCCGAGGCCTACTCGGCGCCACCAAAGAGGTTGGACACTCATAGCATCGCACCTTCTCCTTAACTCGACCTCCCGGCACTGACGATGCTCCTTCCCGGACCCCCATGGAGTGGCTACCTCGAAGTCGGCGCCATGGGCGACATCTCCAAGGCGGCTCTCCCCCAGTGCGAGGCCACTTTGCCGGTGGCGTCCATAGCAGCCGGATCTGCTGCTGCTCCGGCTCTCGCTCGCTCGCTCGCGCTGCTGCTGTTGCTCTGGCTGTCACTCGCTCGCTCACACTGCTGCTGCTGCTCACCTCCTCGCTCGTGCTGCTCCTCTGCTCTGATTTAGCTACACTTCAATTGACTAAATCGACTTTTGGGTCAG
>NC_041383.1:317924430-317971992 GCF_002162155.2 Triticum dicoccoides | reverse complement strand
GGGGGGGGGGGCTAGAGGGTTGGCCGGGGCGGTGGGGAGTTGTTTCGGGTTGGCGAGGCGGCGCTAGGGCCAGCGGTTCAGGGGGTGCATGTTGAAGATGAACTGCGTGCCCTCCGTAAACTACAAATCAAGTGCCTCTCTGCTACCATTGCTTTCAGTTTCGACAGTAACATTCAGGTTCCACAGTAAATTTCAATTTCGATAGTTAAGTTCAGAGTCAACAGTTTTACCTCATCTATTGTAGCCAGGTGGTTTTTGGTGATGTAAATTTTACATCTATTTTACATCATCTATTGGAGATGCTATTAGAATCCCACTTGAAATTAGTGATGTTTGTCTTGTGCTGATTCAGCCTTGATGTCTTACGGATCACTGGAGCTGCTCCAAGGATAGAAAGATCCATCACAATAGAGCAATGCCCTGGATGCCGTCTACAGATTCCTAAGATCTTCCTCCACACCTCCGACAGCCACCTCTTCCTCAACTTCTTCAGCGACCAACCCAATGATGCTGAGGTCAACACGGCTATGGAAAAGAGGTTGTACACTTGTTGCATCACTTATTAGTCTACATTCATGTTGATCCATTAGGGTTATTTTGGTTCAACGGAAAAACATAGCAATAGTAAATTTTCCTATGGCACTCTACTATTCAATTATTCATGCATTTTGTTGAAAGTAATGGAGCAAAACATCCACCTGGACCTACTTGTCAAAATCATATGAATGAAAACAAGACCAAGTGCATTGGTGGCAGAATAAAATTCTAACAGTACATGCTTTCATATTGTTTCACTTTATTTCTGCCATGTTTCTTTGCATTCCTTTGCTCTTCCAATTCCTGTGAACCAAACACCCAAGTTGACAGAAATCATGTGTTTACAAATGTTCTGTTTACCATGTGCATTCCTATCCTATTCCGGTGTTTTTTCTATCCCTTTGTTTTTAGAATCATGCAAGCCAAATGATCCCTTACAGGATTCCTTCAGTTACAAGTAGGTGTCGAAGAAAACTTTGTGTGGATTGTCCTGCTCCTGCTGCGACGTCGTCCACCTCACCTAAGCTGCTCCATCGACAGAAGCATCCACCAAACCATACATCATGACTCCTGACCGTCTTTCGCTGCCTCAAATCTCCTTCCCTACCGCCGGCACTCACCACAACAGCATGACGATAATCGCCTAAGTAGATGAATTTGAGGAGTACACATGTCCACAAGAGAGGTCGCACTCTTTTGTTTCTGCTTGTGTTATGCATTGCTTAATATTACATGCTACTTTATTGTCCTGTTCACCTCTTAGACGCCAAGTCAGATCCAAATTGATGTTCAAACTTGATTTCTAAATTAGTTGTGGGGCACATATCAAGGCAGCAGTGAATAGTATCTTTGTCTAATATCTGGTTCACCTAGGGTATGCCTATGTTGTTCATCTTGGGTGAGAAACAAATAGTAAAGCAATCATCATCTGTTTTTTATTAAATTAAAGCAATCATCAGCTTGCTATCATTATTTTTCGATCCATACACTGGTTGTTACCATTACTCTAGATTTCTGCATGCTCTCCTTACATAATATCACTATTTTTTTGTATGCATGTCAGATATTGTACAAAGTCATGCTGAACATGTAGAGAAAAAGAGAAGATTTTTGCGCAGCAATACAATGTCATGCAGACATCACTCCATGGTGGGTTCAATGGCAAACCCTCCCCCACTCTCCAGATTGTAATCTACAGGAAGATATCTGTTCTGAGCCGGATTCAGACGCAGCTGGCCACTCCTATTTACCCCCCAAGGTGTTTGCTCTAACTTGGCATGATGATGTTAGTAATATCATGCATATGTTGCCTTGCAGTGCCTACTTTCGACATCATATATGTCATCTGCTTAGTTTAGGCATGTTCTGTAATGCCACCTATCTAGTTTCAATATCATATATGGGAATTATGCAGTCTCTTGTCTTTTAGCCATCCATAATATATGTGAAATGTGCAATTCCATCCTGTTTAACCAGGCATCATATATTTGAATGATACCTAACCCATCCTTTTCTTCATTAAATTTCCATTTGTCGACGATGTTTGTACAATAAACTACTCTTCCTATGAATCAACCATTTGAGTGTGTGATGAAAATATCTGGAGTGAAAACAAGGCCTTCAGAGCAGACAATGCTACTTGTCAAAGTAGATCTCTTGCTGGGTCCCGATAGCTCCTTATAGATGGATTCAGAGACAGATGACCAGTACTATTCCCCCCAAGGTGCATGCTCTAACTTGGCACGGTTCTACTGCCCATATCATGCAAATGATGTCTTGCATTGCATAGTTTAGACATCATATACACAATATTCAACACCATGTTCTTAGTTCAGACATCATATATGTGAATGCCCTCTGCTTAGCATATAAATAACATATGTGAATTAAATCATTGATCCTGGTTACTTAGATAACATGTATGTGAATTATGTCATGCGATCCTGTTTAGTTAGTCATCTTATCTTTCAATTATGTTATGCTATGCTATCCAGTTTAGATAGACATAATATATGTGAAATTATGTCATGCTATCAAATTTTAGTTAAACAATATACATGTGAACTATTTAATGCCCTCTTTTTTCCACACTATCTATTGCATTTGTCTCTCATACAATGTTTGTACATTCAACTATATTTCCTGTTTATCAGCCATTTGAATTGGAGCGGGTGATGGCAGTATCTAGCGGAGTAAAAACACGGTCTTCAAACAAAATAGTGGTACCTCTTGGTAGAGATAGCACCCCGGTTGTACATGCACGAGAACTAGCCCAATCACACATAACCCAGAATCTCACAGATTTTACCCCTACTACGGTGGATAGAGAAGCAGCTTCACCCAATCTAACCCCAACCCCAACAGATAGTAACCCAGTCCTGTTGACACAGCACCATCTCCACCATAGAGCTCCCAAACAAGAGCAGTTATTAAGCCAGCTCGAGTGCCCAAAGCGCATGTACTACCACGGCGAACCCCAACTCCACCAGTTAGTACACCTATTTCTGTGGAGGAAGCACAACCAGCCATTCATAGTTTTCTATCGCATTTGGTGTTGTTAAATCCTATGTACATATCTTCCCATCATGGAAATATTATACTGACAGTGAAGGAAAATGCCAGTTGTAGGTGTTTGTCCAAGAGTTATGTGTAAGTAATGTTATTCATGGCAATTACTTTGCTTTGTCCCATACATTCTACCTCCATGATGGTTATAATACATCAATTTTTCCCATTTTTCTCTATAGAGAAGGACTGATTTGGAAACTCGGGATAAGGTAACCTGTGCTAATACCTCTGCTATCTTCAAGAATGCTAGGTGGCAGTATCGGAATTACCTGAAGAAAACGTACTTCACTGGCAAAGAAATTCATCAAATTCCCTTATGTTCTCTTTAAACACATTTTACTGGACGATGACTGGGAACACCTTGTTCTTTACTGGTCCCGAACAAAGAATTTGGTAAGGTCTATGAGCTCATTTTATTTTAAGTACTATATGCTTGCGTCTTACTGTACTCTGTTCATGTAGAACAAGTGCATAAACTTGAAGAACAATTGTTCTCATTCAAGATTCCATTGCTATCGTGCATACTACTTTGCTCTTGTATCACTGTATTTACTCATACAAACTTATTTTTAAATTGAACGATCCAATGGAAACTCCAATGGCACAACGGGTATGTTTATGCATGTTTCTTTAACAGGTTTCCTCTTATAAATAGCTCTGTTGATTTCAATTTCAATTGTGTATACAGTAGACTTCTCATATCATGCACATTACTAGCATCATAACAGGGCCAATAGTGTTGTTGTACATGTAGACCCGTGGTACCCATCAAAAATCTTGTTGTGTCGTGTAGTTTCCCACACTTTGTATTCTTTCAGTGCTGCTTTCTCTTGAACCGATATGATTTGAACCATGTCTCTATTTTTATTTGGCAAGAGAATGAAGTGACCATAGGACATAGATATATGTTTGTTTGATGCTTTTATAATGTACTACTTGGCAATAGAAGACTTGGTAGTTTAATCTTGTCCACCTTACTAATGAATTCGTTCACAGAAATGAGTTTTATATACTAGTACATGTTAAACTAGTTATGTGTCTGCTTGTTTCTTCTTTTAGATTGCTGATAGAATATTGGGGAAGAGTGCCTTATTAAGCAATGATAAAGGAAGTAATGCAGATAAGGTTCGGGATCGTGAGATATCTTTGTTGTTCTCCAACAAAGCTGATAAAACAGCTAAGGAAAACTATCTTGAAGACAGTGAGGCAACCCCAAAGTCCTGTCTTGGTTTACTGTTCGAGTTACTAGCCACTACTTCTTGCACAACCTATTCAAACTCCCTGTCTGAATCAGTTCGGTTTCTTGAGTCTCAACTACAAGCTGAAAGACATCGATCAGCTCTGCTGCGACAAGAAGCGGAAGGACTGTGGAAGTCCCCAGAGCATTCAGATGCATACTTTCCGGTGCAACGGCAAGCATTGGAAGATTTTAGCACCAAACAGGACAAAGCTAATAAGCTTGCTAAGCTTATTGCTAGCATGGTGGATACCCATGATAACGTTTCTTGAGCTCTTCTGAAGTTGTTTCAGTTATGGACTTCTTTTGTTGCCTCGTTTATTTGCACTGGTGGCCAATTTTGATGGCCAGTGTATGTAATATGCTGCTTTGTTCCCTATATTTGCACTGGTGGCGAACTTTGATGCCCAGTGGATGTAATATGTGTAATAGCTGTAATAGGATAACTTAGTTGCTTTCTTATTTATTTCCTTATTCTCTTGTTAAGTTGTTTGTTTATTGTCACTCCAGTTCATTTTCCGCGTTTTTCTAGTAGCCACAATAACCTATTTTTGGTAACTAGGCCACAATAATCATGGCAACACACGAACTATTGTAACTATGGGCCTCCTGCAGGCCGTAGGATCCCTGGGCCTTCCACGGCCATAGGATCCATGGGCCTTCTACGGGTCGTACGATCCATGGACTTTCTATGGGACATATGATCCATTGGTCTTATACTGGCCATAGGATCCATGGGCCTTCTACGGGGCGTATAATCATTTCGCAAAACTTGGGCCGTATTATTCGTGGACCATAACGGGCCGTTAATAGGCCGTATTTGATAACGCTATGAAAATAGCCCAACGGGTTAACGGGCTACAAACGGGCCGAATGTAACCATGGGCTGTATATAGCCCACAAATGGAATAGGCCAGTAACAGACCATAACTAACCGAATCTAGAAATGAGCCCAAGACTAAATGGGCCCTTAGAAGGCTGAAAGTTAACACGGGCTGGAAATGGCCAATGGAATAATGGGCCATTAATCGGTATAAAGCGATACACCAATCATTATGGGCCAGTTTCATCTCGGGCCTTTAATGGGCCAAGAGTTATAGAGGGCCATATATGGGCCGAAAGACATCATGGGTCAGAAGTTTGAACGGGCTGGAATCATATTGGGCGGCCCAGATGAAGCAACTGGGCTTAATTTTGATAGGCCATAACGGGTCGGGAGTTAGCGGGCCATAAATGTCCTATATATGAACAGACCATTAATAGGCTTTCCGTGGGTCGGCCCGTTACCTTTTGAGCAAGTCAAACAGGCCGGCCTTTTCACAGGAATGGGGCTCTGTTGAGCCATGCCAAATGTCGACGTATCATAGGCGCCTACGGTCCAATGAGTGGATGACATCTGTCCCAACAGTGAGCCAACATGTGTTTCCTCCAGCCAATGAAGATTTTACACATGCAAAATCCCCATTGGTCGGGGTTGTTAACGGGTTATCGGATCCAAAAGCGCACCCGATAGATTAACGGCGAGCCGTTATGGTGGATGCCATGTGTCGGTCACCCTTGACGAAAGCACTTCGATGACGCGCAATTTATCATCATTTAAATGGACACTTCCATGATGATAATTTTCATAATGTCATGGAACACTTCTACGACAGCACAAGTATGACTATCTTGATCCTGTCATAAAATCGTCATGGATGTACATGCATGACAGAAAACGTGACCTACAATGACAAACACGTATCATCACGAAAGTGTATTTTTTTGTAGTGTTGAGCTCCTCCCAGCATCCCATGGAGTCCTCGAGGAGGCTATTTAGCAAGTGTCGAGTCGGACCCTGGAGCTTTATTGGTAGGTACTTGATGGCATGAAGGTCGTCACCTCGTGCCCTGTGAGTGACCAACAGAAAATCTTTGATCCATACTACCGGATCTGTTGTCCCGTCATAGGGATCAATATTTATAGGTTTGAAACCTTATGGGAATTGGTGCTGCATCACTCCATCTATGAAGCAAAGAGGATGAGCAGTGCCCCTGATTCAGGCTGCATGGCACTAGAGATCATCTGCACCTAGGCTCATTGTAGCTCCCAAGGTCTATCATTTCGATCTAGCTAAGATTTCTATCTGTCCTGTCTAGCAGGAGGATCTTTTTTAGGTCCGTAGATGGACCTCGTCAGACCTGCCCGAGCGTCCAGGTCACGATGTAGCTCGTGCACATAGACAGGCCATACTTGCTCCTTGCCTTGACGGCAAGGGTGAGTTGGAGGTTGTTCAACTTTATCTGCTATCCGGTCCTGTCCTTGAGGGGGCGGTCTGGCTGGTCCGCCTGACTGTACCTTGCATGCGTTGGCTCTATGGCGTCGTCATCGAACTGCGGTAGTCACCTTCGCTTCGTGTACCTTCTGGTCTGTCGCTTGTGGCTGTACTCCTCTTCGGCATCTCGGACTTTAGTCCATCTCTCATCAACGGGATCCTATTCGGATTTTATTTTTTCCCATTGTTTTTGCAGGCTTCATGCGGTGGCAATTAGCTACCATTTAAAACACTCTTGATCCAGCGAGACTTCAAGGATGATGAAATCCTTGTTTCCCAGACTAACCTCCTCTTTGGAAGGGGGAGGTAGTTGCTGCATTCGAAGTCATCGAGGTATTTCGGATTGAGTGGGTCCTCATGCTCCCCATGGTCATATTGTGGCTCCTCGTCGGCACCAGGATCGCCGAGGTTGTCTGGATTTTCCGGGGTGGCATTTTCTGCGATGTGCGTGTTGCTCAGATGGCTTCGACGTGCCTTGGAGCGGTGGCACTCTCTGCGGCATTTTGCTGGCTCATTACAGGGCCTACTGTTATCCTTCCTAGGAGTGTCGTCGTCTTCTTTCGGGGTGTCCACCATGTAGACGCCATAGGTGGATGTGGCTATCTAGCGGCTGGTGATGGGGGGAGTAGCATCGGTGTTAACCGTGGCTCCACTACCGTCTTCCATGTATTTGGCATTTGACTGTGGACACTAAGTGGGTGGTTGGTGGGACATAAAATTCCCTGAAATCTGCCTCTAGGGGCTGCTGAACGCAAGCCAGGGGTGGATCCTCCCGAATAGCCATCATCTGAATTCGGTCCAGAGCCTCGTTTCATAAGGCGAGGGTCGCTGGAATGGTACGTAGTGGCCACAGAGGGCCAGTCTCCGACGTGGCGGGCGAAGGAAAGATCTAGGATTGGGCTGCATCCTGGTTTTCGAGGGACGAGTTGACCTCAAGGCCTGGGGTCGGAGAGTCATAAGCTACCGAGGACAAGACCTGGTCTTCGGTCATCGTTTTAGTATTGTGGTTCAAAGTCGAATTGTCGAGGGGGAGTTCGGCCAGGGATGATTCCTGGCCACTGAACGTCGACCCATCACAGGGGATCAAGGTCGGAGGTGTGTCATATGGAGAGGGTTCGGCCGAGAGTGACTCTTGGTGTCCGAACATTGCTTCCACATTGAGGCCCTAAGCTAGGTCTTTGGCGTGCATTACCGGCATGGTCGAAGTGGATTCTAGGATTCCGGTTTGGGTGGAGCCATCCGAACTCGAGGCTTGCTGAGGGATTGAGGTTGATACATAGAGCAGATGGGGGGGAGGCTCCGGAGTGGGCTCATAGGAGCCCATAGGGGGGCAGGGAGAGGCTGCGAATCCGGCAAAGACCAGATCACCTCGGGCATCTGCAACATACTCCAAGTTGCCAAATCGAATCCTGTGCTCAGGGCCAAAAATGTTGATTTGGTCAAGATGACCAGTTGGGTTGGCGTGTAGCACTATGCTGCCAAACGCGAAGAGTTGGCCGAGGACAAAGAGATCCCCGGAGTTGACGCCCTCTCTGATGATTAGGTGAGCCACTGATCCTTCAGCAACCCAACAACGGAACTCTCATTGAATGCACCAATGTCAGTGCAAAACTGGTGTATCTTGGGTAGGGGTCCCGAGCTGTGGATCTAGGAACAATGGGGAACAAGGGACGATGAACACGGTGTTTACCCAGGTTCGGGCCCTCTCGAAGAGGTCAAACCCAAAGTCTATCTTGATTGTATTTCATGTGTATGATATGGTTACAGAGTCGATCTACCACGAGATCGGGCAAGCTAAACCCTAGGTTGATGGGGTGATCAATGTTGCTGTACCCCTAAGGACTAAAACCCATTGGTTTATATAGACACTAGTAGGGTTAGGGTTACATGCGATTTTCACAATAAAGGAAAGATCACACTAATCTTGTTGGAGGGCACACCACGACTCCGAAGATCTCCTTTCCGGTTATGGGTCCGCACTCTAGCTTTGCCCCATAGTGGCCCATCAGTCTGGCCCACATGTAGTAGGACAATGACCCGAGGACCGCTTAGTCCAAGACTCCCTCACCCACCTTCGGACGCCAAACTCCCCTGAAGGCTCGAGGCCGAATCCTCAATAAGGAGGAAGATTCAAGATAGGATTGATTCCTGGTCTTCGGGCGTTGGTAGTGTTTCTGATCTCGAATCCGGTCGCGCAGCAGGGCCGATCTGGGAATTGCACCAGGGGTAGGCCCCGAAGTCAATGCTTCAGAGGCTTTGTTTGTTGAAGGCACGGATGAAAAGCCAGTGAAGATTATATTGCCCCGAGCATCGGTGACATAATCGAGGTTGCCAAACCTGATCGGCCGCTCAGGAGTAAATTGTTGACCTGGTTGAGATGACCAGTCAAGTCGGCATGCAGGATGATGCTACTGAATATAAAAACTTGCCCGAGGACGAAGATGTCCCCGGAGTTGATGCCGTCTTCGGTGATCAGGTGAGCCATCGACCCTTCGGCGAGCCGACAGTGGAACTCTCAATGAAACCACCAATGCCAGTGTCAAAACCGGCGGATCTCTAGTATGGGGTCACGAACTGTGGATCTTGGATCGATGGGGAACAAGGGAGGCAGAACACAATATTTACCCAGGTCCAGGCCCTCTCTAAGAGGTAATACCCTACGTCCTGCTTGATTGTATTTCTTGTGTATACTGGGGTTACAGAGTTGATCTACCTAGAGATGAGAGGAACTAAACCCTAACTAGTAGGATGGTGATTGTACTCCTAGCCTCTATGGACTAAACCCCCTAGTTTATATAGATAGGGTTTACAGATAGTCGTTACATCAAGGAAACGCTGGATCTTCCATCTTAACTTCGGGTACACACCAAGGCACAAGCATCCTCGGTCCGGACACGATGCGGCCCAACAATCCGGCCCACGTGAGATGAGCCGGCACCTCGAGGACCCCAAGTCCAGTACCCCCTCAAGGGGCCACACTGAAAGTTAAACAAAATAACTAAACTATTAAAGCCTGAGTCAATGATAGCAGGGTCCTGCCTACACTATTCCCCTTTTGACTAGTCAATGTTGACTGGGTCAACCCTACCACTGGACCCCACCTGTCAACCACTTTGCCGAATTTCTGGGTACTCTTCTGTGTACCCATAGCATTTGCCCTTTTATTTTTGAATTAATAAATAATTTTAGAATACTGTTTAAACTTTGGAAATTGATATAAATTCAACTGTACCTTCAAGGAAAATGTTTTATATATGAAAAACGTCCAGAAAAATGAGACAAACCTGTTGGCGCCCTTCACGTAGATCTCACATGTCTCTAACACTGCAAACATGGATTGGTCCCCTCCGTTTCATCTCTCTGAAAAATGCCTAACACCGGGTAAACATCCGCACCTAGCACTGTGTTAGGTCACCCCTAGCACATCGTTTTGCCATGTAATGCTTTGTGATGCTATTGTTTGCTCTGTTATTATTTGTTTCCACTTTGTTGCTTATTTTTTGGTAGACCATGATACTGTGATAGACCTCAAGACTGTTGATGATCTGGTGGTCGTCTACTTTGTTTGAAGATCCGTTTTCGTTCGCTGATCTTCCACGCAAGCAAACCGCCCTTGATTAGTTTGATATCGCCCTTTCCTTTCTCTATTATGCTTGTATTAGAACTGCTACTATTGTTGTATGATCCTATTCTGATGCATAGCCTGATTTTGTAACCTGCAACTGTTACCTTACCTGCTTATCCTAAGACTGCTTAGTGTAGGTTGGTGAATGACCACCAGTGACCCCCTCACCTTGTCCCATTTGCCCCCTCTTTATCTCCGATGACTCGGTCAATGTGATCAACGTCCAGAGCCCGACACATCACATCACACCCCCTTAGTTGTACAACACTGTAGGGTTACTATCGAGTGCCGAGGGTGATACCTTGTATACAACTTCTGATGTTAAGTCTGTAGTGTAGTTAATAGGTCATGGTCATCGAGGGTGATTCCTCCTTCACCACTCCCGATAACAAATCTGTTGTGCAAACCCTCAAGTGTGGACCATCAGGAGTGTTTCCTCCAAGTCTACATTGGCAGTTACGTCGAGTGGGAATCCATCGAGGGTGATTCCTCGGGTTTTCCCCTGCTGTTTTGGACACACAGATACTTTGAATAACCCAGAACAATGACTGAAGTCGACTCGTCCCCGAGAGGTACCCATGAGAGAAATGTGAAGTCGGCTTGATCGTGAGTGTACCCATGAATTGATGTGTAATTGGGTTGACCTAGAGGGTACCCGCGAGATAATTACGTGGCACGACTGGGCATTTTGGGTCCTTGCTGTAAGTCCATGAGACGGGGTGATGGGGTCACATGATTGTGAGTCTCTGCTCATTACCGCGCGCTACTAAGACACTAACAGTTTGGATATGTGATCCGTGTAGACCTCTGGCCTTTTTGCACTGACCACCATGCGGGAATAAGTATGGGCACTCTACGTCATATGTATCAGCCGAATGCTCTTCGGACGTTAGCGACTGAGTGGTGCACGCCCGGGTGGCCCGAGTAAACACCTGTCTTGTACGAGGAGGTAGCCAGGACTGACGTCGGCCACATACGCAACATGCAGGAGTGCAAAGGGCGATGGACCCAAGACCCTGCATGCTTAGGATGTAGACCTGCGTGTTGGCCTCTCTGTTGAGCCTAGGTAGGACTACAATGTGTTTATCGGCCGAGGCCAGTCATAACCAGATGGTGTGTCCGGCTGGAGTTGATCGAGCGTGCTGGGTAAGTCTGTGCACTCCTGCAGGTAAGTTTAATCTATTTGGATACCCGTATCCATGGTAACGGACGCTCGGAGTTGTATCCTGATCAATACAACTAGAACTGGATGCTGAGGCATGAAAATGATATGATGGCTTCGGGATTGGTTTCTCATAGGGAGTCAAGGAAGTGATCTCTGGGCGATGTTACAAGATACTTACTATTATTATAATATGTTACTCTTATCTCTTATGACGCTGCAAGATGCTTGAAAATGCTAGTCTTCGATAGGCTAGGCCTTTCTCTCTGTTCTAGCATTTCTGCAGCCTAGTCCATAGATGCAACCTCATTCCTTTCATACTGCTACATTCTTAGCATTGTTCTGATGTAAGTCTTCATAGTTCTTTGGATGAGTACTCACCGTTGCTATGCTACTTATTTTCCCCTATACCAGATTGATACGTTCAGATGACGGATCACAGGAGCCAGTTGCCACCACAACCGACTACTATTACCCTAAGGGTGCCTACTAATATGTGGAGACATCCGACGACCAGGAATAGTATGGAGGCTCATAGGCAGGAGGCCTTGCCTTCTCAATCATCATTGCTTTTGTGCTAGCCTTCTTAAGGCAAACTTGCTTAACTTATATCTATACTCAGATATTGTTGCTTCCGCTAACTCTTGTGTATTCGAGCTTATGTATTCGAGCACTCAAGGCCCCTAGCTTGTAATATAAAGCCTGTATTGTTTAATTCGTGCCTACAGTTGTGTAGTGATATCTTACCGTGAGTCCCTGATCTTGATCGTATACATTTGCGTGTATGATTAGTGTACGATTGAGTCGGGGGCGTCACAACATGGACCAAATATACAATATGCCCTTTCATAAATTTTATCCATGGCTTATTATAGATGTTGTGTCACCTCAGTTTTGGGCCAGGCCCATGTAATTTGAAAATACACTTAATAGGTTGGGTTTAGAGTCCTTATTAATAGGGAAAATGACTTAGAGCAGAATGGAGTCCCACCTTGACAAGGGTTGACAAAATTCCCCTCTATCTCCCTATAAGTACAACCCTTAGGGCGTCGTTTTAGACTTGGGTTTTGTTTAGATTAAAGTTCACCATAGCTGCAACTCGCGTCCTTGGTTTGTGTTCAACAACAAGACCAAGATGTCATGGAACCCTACTTGATTAATAAATCTTTCCTCTTATATTCACAAAATCTAGATTACAATCTGAGTTTCTTGCCTGTTCTTCCTTTGCATGCAGGAAATAGACCTCGTGGTCAGGTTAATCGTGCTCCGGCATGGTCAATAACCTCTCATGGTTGGTTTACGATGGCTAAGGTATGACGTATTTGCACATCCGTAGTCGGATCATCAAAGTCTACTCCACCGAAAACGATAGCTACTTCTCATCGAAACATCGGGACATATTAGCCTCTATCAAGGTGTATCTAATTTCCAGGTTGCTCGGTGAGATATTACCTCTTTTTCATAGTTCGATCGCATATGTCTTCATACCCATGGTCCACAAAAAATCCACAATAAAAATTCGGGTTAGTTCATCATATCGGAACCAATCTGAGCCTTTGCATAATCTTTTCAGTGGTTTTATTCGTTGAATTTGCGGTTGCATCATCATGTAGAGTTGCTAGTTTTAGTGTTTAGTCACTTAGAGTTTCGAGTTCTGTTCATAGGTTGTTACGCCATCGCCGTGCCTTCGTCATCGCCGTCGTCACACCATGATCATCGCTACTGCCATATACCAACATCGCGTATTCGCCACCAATACGAGTCCAAGTACACCACCACATATTCGCCGCCATCTCGCCAATTAGAGTCCACCTCCCATACATATCCGCCGCCACCACACCAAACAGAGTCCACCTCCATCCCAGATTCGCTACCAGTCTGTGTTCCACCGCCCCTACATATATCTGCAACTAGTCTGAGTTCCACCAGAACCATCTCTGCCGCCAATGCTAGTCTGAGTCTAGTTTTTCCTTCTCTTTCATTGATTTCTAGATCATGCCATACTACGTGTCGTGACCAAGTCGAAGTCCCTAGCTTCCGGCCACCCGTAGAATAAAAATATTTCTAGTTTCCAAGAAACTAAATCTGGAAACTTCTGGCAAGGTAGGTTTTAGACCATTTGTAGACTTTTTCGACAAAAAATTGTTGCGGAGCAAAAAAAAAGAGAAAAAGGTGAAAAGGTGAAGAAAAAAAGTGATTTGGAGTTTGCTCCTCCCTTGTTTACATGCAGCACTGATAACCCGCAAGTATACAGGATAGTTGTATCCTCTTTCGATAAGTAAGAGTGTCGAACCCAACAAGGAGCTAAAGGTAGAACAAATACTCTCTCAAGTCCTCTCGGCCACTGATACGACTCTACGCACGCTTGACGTTCACTTTACCTAGAACAAGTATGAAACTAGAAGTACTTTGTAAATGTGATAGGATAGGTTTGCAAGATAATAAAGATCGTGTAAATAAAAACTAGGGGCTGTTTAGATAAAGAAGCAATAAAGTAAATATAGTGAGTGTGTAAAAGTGGTGGTAGGAGTTGTGAAATTGTCCCTAAGCAATTGACTATGTTACTAGATCGGTAATCACTATTGCAATTCTATTTGAGGGAGAGGCATAAGCTAACATACTTTCTCTACTTGGATCATATGCACTTATGATTGGAACTCTAGCAAGCATCCGCAACTACTAAAGAGTTAATAAGGTAAAACCCAACCATAGCATTAAAGTATCAAGTCCCCTTTATCCCATACGCAAACAACCTACTTACTTGGGTCTGTGCTTCTGTCACTCACGCCACCCACCATAAGCAAATCATAAACATATTGCAAACCCTACAGCGAGAATCCCTCATGCTTGCACGACATGGAGGGTACAATAGGATAGCACCAATAATAAAACATGCATCTCAAACCAATCATAGCAATTCATCAACCACCAATAGGACAACGAAAATCTACTCAGACATCATAGGATGGCAACACATCATTGGAAAATAATATGAAGCACAAAGCACCATGTTCAAGTAGAGGGTACAGCCGGTTGCGGGAGAGTGGACCGCTGTAGATAGAAGGGGGAAGGTTATGGAGATGTTGGTGAAGATGATGGAGGTGTTCGTGAAGATCGCGATGATGATGATGGCCCCCGGCAGCGCTCCGGCGCCACCGGAAGCAAGGGGGAGAGAGCCCCCTTCTTCTTATTCTTCCTTGACCTCCTCCCTAGATGGGAGAAGGGTTTACCCTCTGGTGCTTGGCTCCCATGGCTTGGGAGGGGCGAGAGCCCCTCCGAGATTGGATCTATCTCTCTGTTTCTGCATTCTCAGATTCTCCCCCTTCACCGTTTCTTTTATATCCAGAGATCCGTAACTCCGATTGGGGTGAATCTTTCGCCCAGATCTTTCTCATAAAATTAGATTTCGTGTGGCAAAAGAAGAGCGTCAACTGCCTTATGGGGGGCCAGGAGAGTCCAGGGCACGCCTGCCTCCCTGGGGCGCGCCCCCTATCTCCTGCCCCCCCGGGCACCGTCTCGCGTTGATTTTACTTCTAAAAAATCATAAATATTACAAAATAATTCTCCATCCGTTTTTATCCCGTTTGGACCCCTTTCGATATGGGTTTTCTACGATACATAAAACATGCAACAAACAGGAACTGGCACTGGGCACTGGATCAATATGATAGTCCCAAAAATAGTATAAAAAGTTGCCAAAAGTATATGAAGTTGAAGAATATTGGCATGGAAAAATGAAAAATTATAAATACGACGGAGACGTATCAGCATCCCCAAGCTTAATTCCTGCTCGTCCTCGAGTAGGTAAATGATAAAAAAGATAATTTATGATGTGGAATGCTACCTAGCATAATCTTGATCATATGTCTAATCATGGAATGAATATTAAGATATGAGTGATTCAAAGCAATAGTCTATCATTTGACATAAAAACGATAATACTTCAAGCGTACCAATAAAGCAATAATGTCTTCTCAAAACGACAAGGCCAAAGCAAGCTTATCCCTACAAAATCATATAGTTTGGCCATGCTTCATTTTCGTCACACAAAAAAGCTCCCATCATGCACAACCCCGATGACAAGCCGAGCAATTGGTTCCTACTTTTTAACGCGCTTCAGCTTTTTCAACCCTCACGCAATACATGAGCGTACAACACTATAGGTGGAATAGAATATGATGATGGAGGGGTTTATGTGGAGAGGACAAAAAAGGAGAAAGTCTCACATCGACGCGGCTAATCAACGGGCTATGGAGATGCTACCAATTGATGTCAACATGAGGAGTAGGGATTTCCATGCAACGGATGCACTAGAGCTATAAATGAATGCTCAACAAAAGAAAACTAGTGGGCGTGCATCCAAATTGCTTGCTCACGAAGACCTAGGGCATTTGAGGAAGCCCATCGTAGGAATATACAAGCCAAGTTCTATAATGAAAAATTCCCACTAGTATATGAAAATGACAACCTATGAGACTCACTATATGAAAAACATGGTGCTACTTTGAAGCACAAGATATGAGACTCACTACATGAAGAACATGGTGCTACTTTGAAGCACAAGTGTGGAAAAAGAGATAGTAACATTGCCCCTTTTTATTTTTTTTATTTTTTTAATTTTTTTCTTTTTCTTTTTTTTCTTTTTATTTTCTTTTTCTTTGGCCTTTCTTTTTTTGGCCTTTCTTTTTTTTCTTTTTGGGGACAATGCTCTAATAATGATGATCATCACTCTTTTATTGATTACAACATATGAACTACAACTCGAAACTAGAACAAGATATGACTCTATATGAATGCCTCCGGCGGTGTACCGGGATGATGCAATGAATCAAGAGTGACATGTATGAAAAATTATGCATGGTGGCTTTGCCACAAATACGATGTCAACTACATGATCATGCAATGGCAATATGACAAAAGTAATGTATGTCATGATGATGATGAACGGAACAGTGGAAAGTTGCATGTCAATATATCTCGGAATGGCTATGGAAATGCCATAATAGGTAGGTATGGTGGCTGTTTTGAGGAAGATATAATGAAGCTTATGTGTGATAGAGAGTATCGTATCACGGGGTTTGGATGCACCAGCGAAGTTTGCACCAACTCTCAAGGTGAGAAAGGGCAATGCACGGTACCGAAGAGGCTAGCAATGATGGAAAGGTAAAAGTGCGTATAATCCATGGACTCACATTAGTCATAAAAACTCATCTACTTATTGCAAAAGTTTATTAGCCCTTGAAGCAAAGTACTACTACGCATGCCCCTAGGGGGATCGATTGGTAGGAAAATACCATCGCTCGTCCCCGACCGCCACTCATAAGGAAGACAATCAAAGAAACACCCCATGCTTCAAATTTGTAACACAACGGTTACCATTGGTGCATGCTACAGGACTTGCAAACCTCAACACAAGTGTCTCTACAATCCACAACCACCCACTAGCATGACTCTAATATCACCATCTTTATATCGCAAAACTATTGCAAGGAATCAAACATATCATATTCAACGATCTACAAGTTTTATGTAGGTTTTTATGACTAACCATGTGAATGACGAATTCCTGTCATCTCTCTAAATTGATATAAGTGAAGCAAGAGAGTTTAATTCTTTCTACAAAAGATATGCCCACGCTCTAACAAATATAAGTGAAGCAAAAGAGCATTCTATAAATGGCGGTTTTCTATGCAAAGAGAAACAGGCAATCCAAACTTCAAATGATATAAGTGAAGCACATGAAGCATTCTATAAAGCCATACTCAAAAGATTTAAGTGAAGTGCAATGATCATTCTATAAATCAACCAAGGACTCTCTCATAACAGCATGGTGCATAAAAGAAAAGTGAAAACTAAATGCAAAAGGCGCTCCAAGACTTGCACATAATGCAAGAACGAAACAAATTCAAAAACATACTAATACTTGTTGAAGAAAGAGGGGATGCCTTCCGGGGCATCACCAAGCTTAGACGCTTGAGTCTCCTTGAATATTTACTTGGGGTGCCTCGGGAATCCCCAAGCTTGAGCTCTTGACTCTCTTCCTTTTCCTCATATCGAGACCTCCTCGTTTAGACACTTCATCCACACAAAACTCAGAAAACTCGGTAAGATCCATTAGTATAATAAAGCAAATCACCACTCTAAGTACTGTTGCAAACCAATTCATATTTTGTTTTTGCATTGTGTCTACTGTAGAGTAACTTTTTCATGGCTTAATCCACTAATATAAATTGATAGATTCATCAAAACAAGCAAACTATGCATCAAAAACAGAATCTGTGAAAAACAGAACAGTCTGTAGAAATCTGAACATCCACCATACTTATGTTACCCCAAAAATTCTACCAAAATTTGGAACAGTAAACAAGTTGTATAGAAAGACATTTTAAAAGCAATCAGAACCAATTAACGTTCCAGTTAAAAATGTAAAATCACGCACTATAGCCAAAGTTTCCGTCCTGCACCGTACAAACCAACAAGCATTGTAAACATCCTAAAGGCAAACCTTGGCACATTATTTTTTTTAATACAATGGGATTGTACAAGGGGATAATTATTTTTTGTCGAAAATTTTCTGTAATCAAGATTCACAAAGTTTTCGTGAGCATGAACTAAGTTCAAGGCTAGCTCCCTCTTTATTTTTTTTGTTATTTAAACTATATGAAAGCACTCAACAGAAATAAATGACTCTCTAAAACATCCGGGTTGTCTCCCTGGCAGCGCTTTCTTTAAAGCCATTAAGCTAGGCATTTAGTGCTCAAGTAATGAATCCACCTGGATCCCAAGGTATATCAAAGACAATTTTAATTAACAGTGATTTGTAATTTAGTAGTGAGCACAAAGTAACATATATCATGCAACAACAAAGTCTAACTCACTTCCTATGCATCGGCATGTCATAAGAGAAGAATTCATGCACACATAGTAAAGGCCAATGCATAGTATAAGCAGTTTCTTGCAATTTCATAGTATGGGAAACATAGAGAGGTGGAGAAATAGTTCCTCTCTCATAATAAATGCAAGTAGGAGTAGCAAGCACATGCATATTACATTCATCAAAATCATCATGTGCAATGGTAAAAGGCAAACCATCAATATAATCCTTAATAAGCACAAACTTCTCTGATATAGTGTAGTTTGGAGAATTCAAAAATATAATAGGACTATCATGCGTGGGTGCAATAGCAACAATTTCATGTTTAACACAAGGAACTATAGAAAGTTCATCTCCATAAGAATAATTCATATTGGCATCTTGGCCACAAGCATAGCAAGCATCATCAAAAAGGGATATTTCAAGAGAATCAACGGGATCATAGCAATCACCCTTTGGTAAGCACGAAGGGGAATTAAACAATGTATGAGTTGAAGAGTTACTCTCATTAGAAGGTGGGCACGGGTGATCAATCCGCTCTTCCTCCTTTTTTTCTTCGCTCTCCTCATCATCTTTTTCATCTAATGAGCTAACAGTTTCATCAATTTCTTCTTCCATAGCTTCCTACAAAATATTAGTCTCTTCTTGGACAGCGGAGACTTTCTCAATAAATGCATTAATATAGTAATTGTATTCATAATTTTCATAGCATATATCTAAGTATAGCAAGATTTTCTGGTCTATAAACTGAATCATCAAAATCATCAAATGCTTTAAACATAGATTCAACCTCATAAGCACCCATAAAAGCAACAAATTCTTCTATTTGTTCCACATCATAGTAATCATAGATACCATTAGCATAAGAAGCTAAGGTTTCATTATCATTGAATTTGCATGAAAATGGAAGGTGTGGAGCCTTCATCCTAGAGCAACAAGTATAATCATGTATCACGCATAGTTGACGAGCATACCAACGCAACATAGAAATTTGATCCCATAATAGTTTCCCTTTTTGTGTCAAGCGATAATCCCTAAAGTATTCAAGTTGATCCAACGTGTCTCCCATAACATAACGGAATGGGGTTTTCTCAGGATTATTAAAGTAGTACATAATTTCTTTCACATAACGAGCATCGAGGGTTTTAGGAGGTTCCCCATCTCCATGAGTAGAATCTACACCTAATTATTTCAGTATTTCGTGTTCCATATCCATAACTAAAGATAGAGAAGAACTTAGAATAGCAAATAAAAATTACTTAGTGATAAAGCAAACAAGCACACACGAGAATATTCGCCCCACGCTATGACTCCCCGGCAACGGCGCCAGAAAAAGGTCTTGATAACCTGCAAGTATACGGGAAAGTTGTATCCTCTTTTGATAAGTAAGAGTGTCGAACCCAACGAGGAGCTAAAGGTAGAACAAATACTCTCTCAAGTCCTATTAGCCACTGATACGACTCTACGCACGCTTGACGTTCGCTTTACCTAGAACAAGTATGAAACTAGAAGTACTTTGTAGGTGTGATAGTATAGGTTTGAAAGATAATAAAGAACGCGTAAATAAAAACTAGGGGCTGTTTAGATAAAGAAGCAATAAAGTAAATATGGTGAGTGTGGAAAAGTGGTGGTAGGAGTTGTGAAATTGTCCCTAAGCAATTGACTATGTTACTAGACCGGTAATCACTATTGCAATTCTATTTGAGGGAGAGGCATAAGCTAACATACTTTCTCTACTTGGATCATATGCACTTATGATTGGAACTCTAGCAAGCATCCGCAACTACTAAAGAATTATTAAGGTAAAACCCAACCATAGCATTAAAGTATCAAGTCCCCTTTATCCCATACGCAAACAACCTACTTACTCGGGTATGTGCTTCTGTCACTCATGCCAGCCACCATAAGAAAATCATAAACATATTGCAAACCCTACAGTGAGAATCCATCATGCTTGCGCGGCACGGAGGGCACAATAGTATAGCACCAATAATAGAACATGCAACTCAAACCAATCATAGCAATTCATCAACCACCAATAGGACAACGAAAATCTACTCAGACATCATAGGATGGCAACACATCATTGGAAAATGATATGAAGCATAAAGCACCATGTTCAAGTAGAGGGTACAACATGTTGCGGGAGAGTGGACTGTTGTAGATAGAAGGGGGAAGGTGACAGAGATGTTGGTGAAGATGATGGAGGTGTTGGTGAAGATCGCGGTGATGATGATGGCCCCCGGCAGCGCTCCGGCGCCACCGGAAGCAAGGAGAAGAGAGCCCCCTTATTCTTCTTCTTCCTTGACCTCCTCCCTAGATGGGAGAAGGGTTTCCCCTCTGGTCATTGGCTCCCATGGCTTGGGAGGGTAGAGAGCCCCTCCGAGATTGGATCTATCTCTTTGTTTCTGCGTTCTAAGATTCTGCCCCTTCACCGTTTCTTTTATATCCAGAGATCCGTAACTCCGATTGGGGTGAATCTTTCGCCCAGATCTTTCTCATAAAATTAGCTTTCTTTCGTTGAAAGAAGAGCGTCTACCGCCTTACGGGAGGCCCAGGGGAGTCCAGGGCGAGCCTGCCTCCCTGGGGCGCGCCCCCCTATCTCCTGGCCCCCTCGGGCACCGTCTCGCGTTGATTTTACTTCCCAAAAATCATAAATATTCCAAAATAATTCTCCGTCCGTTTTTATCCCATTTGGACTCCATTTCATATGGCTTTTCTGCGAAACATAAAACATGCAACAAACAGGAACTGGCACTGGGCACTGGACCAATATGTTAGTCCCAAAAATAGTATAAAAAGTTGCCAAAAGAATATGGAAGTTGAAGAATATTGGCATGGAACAATCAAAAATTATAGATACGACGGAGACATATCAAGCACCGTGATTTTGCTAGTATTCTAGGCTCACGTCTCTAGCACGGCCTAGCCCAGGGCCAACACAATATCGTCATTGAGCATTTCTTCAACTTTGCGTCTCTGAATTGATTATTGCTTACCTTTTTGTACCATATTATAAGCCTTCTCAGTTCCACATACATATATGTCATGCATTTGCCACCATCTAGCAATTGCTCAATACATGCTTTGAGAGTTTGACTACACTGGTTGCCGATAACCGCCTGCTGCTCGGTAAGAACGGGTAAGAATTTGTGATTCGCTTGACGGATTTGTGACTTTCCACCACACCACATCCTATTAATAGTTTGTAGGACATATTCTTGTGTGTTTCTATTGTTGCTAACCATGAAAAGATCACAAGGGCAAGAGCCCGACTAGGAGAGCATGACAAAGAAGGAACTACATGATAAAATTCAACAAATGCTGCGTGAAGAGGTGCAAGACATGCTCAGCAGCTTTGGAAAGTCAATGGAGAGGATAGATGACATTGTGAAGAAAATTGCCACCAAGTTGGACGCCAAGTTCGATGAAGTGCTCACGTGTCTACCACCACCTCCTGCCCCTACTGCACGTTGCAACATCAACAACAACCACCTCCGCGTCGCTCCGATCAAGTAGGACGAGCGAAGTGTGTTCCTCTTGAGGAATGCCAACATTCTGTTGTCACTTCTCCTATTGTTGATGCTTTTGTGGTTCCTCTTCTACTGCCGAGGAAGATGATGATTACGAGGGCAATTACGAGGATGTGGTTGTTCAAAATCAGAACTATGGGGAACCACCAACACCGCCACCAGGTCGTCCACATGCATATAATCGCAATGGTAGGGCTGCACCACCTATTCAGGTATGAGATCATGGCCGTATTCCTAAACTAAAATTGAACATTTCACCATTTGAGGGTAGATAGATTCCTGACGTATATCTTACTTCGGAGTTAGAAACTAAACAACGTTTTACATGCTTACAATATCTTGAGGATAGAATTGTTGCTATTGTTGTTTGTGCATTCACTAGTTTTGCTTGTGTTTGGTGGTCTGAACATTGTAGATTATATCATGATAATATCCCAACTACCTGGGCTGCTTTGAAAAATGATATGCGTACTTGTTGGGTTGCACCATACTATCAATGTGAATTATTTCAAAATTTGTAGCATTTAAAACAGGGGAAAATTCCGTACAGGCATATTATCAGGAATCACAAACTGGACTGATTAGATGTGGTATTATTGAGGATAATTAAGCTATGCTTGATTGTTTTATGGGTGGATTAAACAGAGAAATTCAAACCATCTTAGAGTATAAGGATTATAACAATATCACTCATTTATTCCATCTTCCTTGCAAAGCTGACCGTGAAGTGCAGGACGACACGCATTGGCGCAAACTAATTTTTCTGCAGGTCGATCTTCATCATGGACACCACATAGATCATCTACTTCCACACCTCCTGCTGCAGTACTGCCTACTTCAACCGCAAACTCCAACCGCCAACTCCAACAGAGATACAAGAAAATAGGCACCACGCCATCCGCCAAGAGCACACCTTCCAATCCCACACACAACTCTTCTTTATCCAAGGCATCAACGGGGCAAACACATGATGTTATATGTGACATCCTGATTTTTGGCCCTTTCTTTTTCTTTTGTTTTTCCGAGGTTTTTGCCTGAGTTTTTTCTTTTTCGCGGCTTTGTGGTCTGGAAACTAAAGAAGACACCCTCTTCTTTGCTTCTAGAGTGGCTTGTCATTCCCAAATCCTTCCCTAGACCCTGTCATTTCCATCCTAGCCTAAATCCCAATATTCTTTTTATTGGGAATATTCCTTTTCTATTAAAGGAATAACTCAAATTGCCCTAGGTTGTGAAGCAACCTTTATTTCCATCACTCCAAAAATTCCCAAATAATTCTCATAATTTTTTTGGGTCATATCTTGATCAAATATGGCAAAACTCTTGATTGTCATGTTCAAAAATAATTCCACAATATTCCTTTTTCTATTTTGCCCTAAATGGCACTTTGTGAAGGAAGTGTCATATATATTTTTCCTAGTGGCCCCCAAGCTTTTTGGGCATGTTTATATGACCAAATAATTGCCTCATGCACAAGTTCAACTTTATTTGCCTAGCCAAACTTCCTCAGTGATTTTCAAAGTTTCTGTCAAACAGAAAGCTTTGTGAAGGAAGTACTAGCTAGGAGTATCCAAACAAGATGAACTTTTGGACACTCCTTAATGTGCTCATATTAACCCCTTCCACCCATTTGCAGCCCCATCCAATCATCTATCTGAGCACAGGAGCAAATCTTTGATTCTAGCAATATTTTCAGGTTGTGAAGCGAGGGCATTTTATATTGCTTCAAAAATCCTGATAAATTACCAGATCATCCTTCTACCCATAAAACATCTCTCCACCCAATTTGGCATCATTTCATTGATCCATTTTATCACCAAAATTATTCCAAGTTTCTGTCCCGAGGAGATGTTTGTGAAGCAAGTACCAGTTTGGCTTTGCCAAATGGTATGAGACTTTTGGAGCATCTTCATAAGACCAAATGACTCTGCCTTGCCCAATATTAGCCCAAGTTGACACTCCATGTGAGTGCACCATCATGATCTAGTTTCTGGACCATTTTGGTCAGTTGTGAAGCAACTGCAGTAAATCTTGGTCCATTTCCCCTCAAAACCTCCAGGATCATAGTCCCTCCCTAGGTAAACTCCCCAGACATCAATTCTGCCATTCACCCTCTCTGGTTTTACCTCTAGGATGTTTCCAAGTTTGCAACACCAAACTTGTGGAGCTTGGTCTACTCCACCCCCTTTGCCTCTGCCTGTCTATTTACCATAGTAATACTCCACGTTGGAAGGATTATGCGGTAGACATGATTTAGCCTCAGTAAAAACTCCAGAGCGTGCCATGCCAGTGGTGACCACGAGGGTAGCCAGCCAAAACGGTGGTCTAGCCACTGTTGGCCTCGGCATCGTTGCTCCAGCTGGTTTTGGCTCATCCCCGAATGTCCAGTAGCTCCGCATTGTTGTTGCCGTTCGCCTGGACCCCGCTCCCCCTCCGTTTGCTTCTCCGACGAGTCGTCCCAAGGGTCGAGAAGTGCACGCCCGTGAGCCCGTCTTCTTCCTTGCTTCTGTCTTCTTCTTCCTCTCATCCGCGAGCACCCCTCGTCTCCATGAGCCTCTACTGCTCGTCGTGACCCTCCTTGTCACCTTGCCACCGCCTCCCGTGAGCCTTCGCCGCGACTACCGACGTTGTGCCATCACCGACGCGTAGACACATCGCCCGCCGGGTGCCACTGAGGGAGTCCTGGATTAGGGGGTATCCGAATAGCCGGACTATATACATCGTCTGGACTATTGAAGCATGAAGATACAAGACTCAAGACTTCGGCCCATGTCCGGATGGGACTCTCCTTTGCGTGGAAGAGAAGCTTGGCGATCCGGATATTGTGTTTCCTTCCTTGTAACCGACTCCATGTAAACCCTAGCCCTCTCCGGTGTCTATATAAACCGGAGAGATTGGTCCTTAGAAGGCCGATCACAATTACAATCATACCATCATACGCTAGCTCTTAGGGTTTAGCCTCTACGATCTCGTGGTAGATCTACTCTTATACCACTCATATCTTCAGTATTAATCAAGCAGGAAGTAGGGTTTTACCTCCATCGAGAGGGCCTGAACCTGGGTAAACATTGTGTCCCTTGCTTCCTGTTACCATCAGCCTAGACGCACAGATCGGGACCCCCTACCCGAGATCCGCCGGTTTTGACACCGACATTGGTGCTTTCATTGAGAGTTCCTCTATGTCGTTGCTGCAGGGCTCGATGGCGCCTTCAATCGTCAACAAACACGGTCTAGGAGGGGACTTTTCTCCCCGGACAGATCTTTGTGTTCGGCGACTTCACACTGCGGGCCAATTCACTTGGCCATCTGGAGCAAATCAATAGATACACCCCCGACCACCAGGTCAGGTTCGGAAACTTGAACTACATAGCGGATATCCACGGAGACTTGATCTTCGATGGATTTGGGCCTGCGCCAGGAGCACCGAACAGTCACGATGAGCACGGCTTAGACCTGCTGTCGGACGAAACTCAGGATATCACCCCTGCAGAAGCCTCGGATCTAAATCCGGAGCAGGTTGTGTTGCCTAAGGACGGAGGGCTAGACCCCGCCCCGCAGGCCGCACACTCATCAGCGGTGGAGCCGAACACATGCCTCACCTCTGCGAAAACCTGTAACCCCGGGCCCCCGGACTCGTATCCGGTTGTCGGCTCCGGTCCGTGCACCCTCGAGCCGGCCGAGCCAGGACGGTATCCGGTAATGGAGTTCACCGCCGCGGGCATCTTCCAGCACTCGCCCTTTGGCGACATGCTGAACTCACTAAAGTGTCTCTCTTTGTCAGGAGGCTCTGGACCGAACTATGTACGGCTTGAGTGGGAAGCAGGCGATAAAGGAATTCGCTGCCCACCCACCACCCACTTCATTGCCATGGTCGATGATTTAACGGACGTGCTTGACTTTGACTCCGAAGACATCGATGGTATGGACGACGATGTAGGAGGATCACAGGAGCCACCGCTCACAGGGCGGTGGACGACCACCTCCTCGTACGATATATACATGGTGGACACTCCGAAGGAAACCAATGGCGATGAGGCAATGGAGGATAACCCCTTAGGGAGAAAAGCAAAGCATGGGCGTCATCGGCGCCGCTCCAAGCCCCGCCACAACAATACCGCCCCGGAGATGAAAGCAATCCGGATGGCGCCAAAGAGGAATACAACCCTGACCAGCCCGCCTTCAAGCAGGCCAAACAGGAAGATGAGCAGGTCAGCCCAGACGAACAGGCGACCGATGGATATCCGGAGGAGGACAACTATATTCCCCCCCTCCAAAGACGAGATTAGCCTCGCGACGACGGGTTCGGCATGCCCGAGGATCCCGTGGAGCAAGAGTGCTTCAAGCGCCGACTTATTGCCACTGCGAGGAGCCTGAAGAAGAAGCAGCAACAACTCCAGGCTGATCAAGACCTGCTCATAGATAGATGGACGGAAGTCCTGGCAGCCGAGGAATACGGACTCGAGTGCCAAACGGCTGACCGGCCACACCGTGGCCGGGATAAAATGGGATATCAGCCCGAATACCAGCCCGCACCCCCACGCTAACACACTACGGCCCGGGGCAACAGGCAAGACCTGCAAGATATTCTGGAAAATAAAGCAGGACAGCCAAGATCATTCTATGCATCGCGGGGACGCGCCCCAGCGCGTGACGATGACCGTCACGCCGGATACATCATCAACAAGTCCGGCCGGGCCGAACACAACAACCCAGACCAATTTGAACTGTGTAGCCACATAGCCCGGCACAGAGGCACCGCACACCCCCTCGGCTTCAGTGACGAAGTGATGGATCATGAATTCCCAGAAGGGTTCAAACCCGTAAACATCAAATCATACGATGGCACAATAGACCCCGTAGTATGGATCAAAGATTTCCTTCTCCACATTCACATGGTCCGCAGAGACGATCTACATGCCATCAAGTACCTTCCCTTAAGCTCAAAGGACCAGCCCGGCACTGGCTAAACAGCCTGCCAGCAAATTCCATTGGCAGTTGGGAAAACCTGGAAGACGCATTCCTCGACAACTTCCAGGGCACATATGTGCGACCACCGGACGCTGATGACCTAAGCCACATTACTCAACAGCCCAGAGAGTCAGCCAGGAAATTCTGGACTCGGTTCCTAACTAAACAGAACCAAATAGTCGACAGTCCGGACGCCGAAGCCCTGGCGGCTTTTAAGCATAATATCCGTGACGAGTGGCTCGCTCGACACCTCAGCCACGAAAAACCCAAGTCCATGGCATCTCTCACAACACCAATGACCCGCTTTTGCATGGGCGAGGACAGCTGGTTGGCTCGCAGCGGCACCACGCCACATTCCGGCACCTCGGACGGCCGCGATACTAACGGCAAGCCACGGCGTAACAGACATAAGTGACAGAACAACGGTGACAGCACTAAAGACACGGCAGTCAACACCAGATTCAGCGGATCCTAGTCCGATCAGCGGCAGAAGCCGTTCAAAAGAAATAATCAGGGACTGTCCAGTCTGGACCGCATACTGGAGCGCTCATGCCAAATTCATGGCACCCCGGACAAGCCAGCCAACCACACCAATAGAGACTGTTGGGTGTTCAAACAGGCCGTCAAAATAAATGCCGAAAACAAGGACAAGGGGCTGCACAGCGACGATGAAGAAGAGCCCCGGCGTCCGAACACGGGGGGACAAAAGAAATCCCCCCGCAGGTGAAAACGGTCAATATGATCTACGCCACTCACTGTTGGGGAACGTAGCAGAAACAAAATTTTCTACGCCTCACCAAGATCAATCTATGGAGTAACTAGAAACGAGAGAGAGAGGGGAGTGCATCTTCCTACCCATGAAGATAGCGATGCAAAAGCATTGCAAGAACGCGGTCGGTGGAGTCGTTCACTAAGCGATTTAGATCGCGGCCGAATCCGATCTAAGCACCGAACAATGGTGCCTCCGCGTTCAACACACGTACAGCCCAGGGGAGTCTCCTCCTTCTTGATCCAGCAAGGGGAGAGGAGAAGTTGAGGGAGAGCTCCGGCAGCACGACGGCATGGTGGTGGAGCTTGCAGTTCTCGGGCAGAGCTTCGCCAAGCACTACGGAGGAGGAGGAGGTGTTGGAGAGGGGGAGGGCTGCGCCAGGGGCAAGGGTGAAGCTCCCATGCACCTCCCCACTATATATAGGGGTGGAGGGGCTGGTTTCTTGCCCTCCAAGTCCATTCGGGTGTTGTCAAAGGTGGGAGGAAAGTAATCCCATCATTTCCTTCCCCACCGATTGTTATCCCCTTTTTTAGGGATCTTGATCTTATCCCTTCGGAATATGATCTTATTCCTTCTAAGGGGGGATCTTGGTGCGCCTTGACGAGGGGTGTGGGGCCTTGCCCCCACTACCCATGTTCATGTGGGTCCCTCATGCAGGTGGGCCCCACTCCAGAACCTTCTAGAACCTTCCCGGTACAATACCAAAAAATCCCAAACATTTTCCGGTGGCCAAAATAGGACTTCCCATATATATAAATCTTTACCTCCGGACCATTCCGGAACTCCTCGTGATGTCCGGGATCTCATCCGGGACTCCAAACAACATTTGGTAACTGCACACTAATTCCCATAACAACTCTAGCGTCATCGAACCTTAAGTGTGTAGACCCTACGGGTTCGGGAATCATGCAGACATGACCGAGACAACTCTCTGGACAATAACCAACAGCGGGATCTGGATACCCATGTTGGCTCCCACATGTTCCACGATGATCTCATCGGATGAACCACGATGTCAAGGATTCAAGCAATCCTGTATACAATTCCCTTTGTCAATCGGTATGTTACTTGCCCGAGATTCGATCGTCGGTACCCCAATACCCCATTCAATCTCGTTACCGGCAAGTCACTTTACTCGTTCTGTAATGCATGATACTATAACTAACTACTTAGCCACATTGAGCTCATTATGATGATGCATTACCGAGTGGGCCTAGAGATACCTCTTCGTCACACGGAGTGACAAATCCCAGTCTCGATTCGTGCCAACCCAATAGACACTTTCGGAGATACCTGTAGTGCACCTTTATAGCCACCCAGTTACGTTATGACGTTTGGAACACCCAAAGCATTCCTACGATATCCGGGAGTTGCACAATCTCATGGTCTAAGGAAATGATACTTGACATTAGAAAAGCTTTTAGCAAACGAACTACACGATCTTGTGCTATGCTTAGGATTGGGTCTTGTCTATCACATCATTCTCCTAATGATGTGATCCCGTTATCAATGACATCCAATGTCCATGGTCAGGAAACCATAACCATTTATTGATCAATGAGCTAGTCAACTAGAGGATCACTAGGGACATGTTGTGGTCTATGTATTCACACATGTATTACGGTTTCCAGTTAATACAATTATAGCATGAACAGTAGAGAACTATCATGAACAAGGAAATATAATAATAACCATTTTATTATTGCCTCTAGGGTATATTTCCAACACTCACATCCCCAAGCGGGAACAGAAGCAGGCACTACGGGACGTCTACGCGATGGAGACAGTCGCCCCCAAGTTATACCCATGGTCAGCTTGTCCGATCACCTTTGATCTTAGGGATCATCCTACTAGCATTCGTCACGACGGCTCATCCGCATTGGTCTTTGACCCAATCGTTGACGGATTTCACCTCACGCGAGTCCTTATGGACAGTGGCAGCAGCCTGAACCTGCTTTATTAGGACATAGTGCGCAAAATGGGCATTGACCCTTCAAGGATCAAGCCCACCAAAACCACCTTTAAAGGCGTGATTCCTGGAGTAGAGGCCCGTTGTACAGGCTCTATAACATTGGAAGTGGTCTTCAGATCTCCGGATAACTTCCGAAGCGAAGAGTTAATCTTTGATATCGTCCCTTTCCGCAGTAGTTACCACGCACTGCTCGGACGAACCGCATTTGCCAGATTCAATGCGGTACCACACTACGCATACCTCAAGCTCAAGATGCCAGGACCACGCGGGGTCATAACAGTCAACGTAAACATGGACCGCTCTCTCCGAACAGAGGAGCATACTACAGCCCTCGGGCGGAAGTACAATGCGGCCTACTCCGTCAAACCAATCCGGCAACAACAACTTCGAGCATCATCAAGAGAGTCCGGAGCACCCCACAACAAGATCATCAAGCTCGCCAAGAGTGAGACTAGCAGTTCGGCCTCCTCTTAAGCCCCATCAAAGCAGCATTCGTGCCACGCGTACACAATTACGCATTCAAGATAGCATGGGCGTAGGCGGAGGCGCAACAATGACTCAGTCAATAGTGCGGGTAACCGCTACATACCTTCATAATCTGTCCCTTTTACCTTTCAGGACATTGCTTTAGTGCAGCCTCTTCAGAAGAGCCAGATTGACGGACTCACATAGGAGAGAAAACCAAGGAGGCAACAGGCGTTGCGCACAGAAGGAAATACCCAGGTGGAATCTATTTACGATCGTTATACCTGTTTTATCTATCTGTACGCGTCCTGCCCCTGGATAGGACTTGTCAAATAGTCCTATTCATCTCCGCTTAATGCATCCATTGTAAACATACGCTTAAACGTATTACTCATCAATGGGAGATCATATATAGCATCAGCTTATTATTCTTATTTGAGCATTTTTTCTTATAAATGTTTATTTGATATTGCATCCGTACACCTTGGTACGGTCAGTTTGCTAGGGGCTTCTCATGGCGCCCCGTAATACGGCAAGTAAAGTCCGGACATTTTCAACAGTGCAGCACCCCGAACTTATCGCACTATATGCATCATCTCCGAATCATGTCTTGGGTCTACAATTGGGTTAGCCCAGCTCCCTTTTTTTGGTACCTTATGTTCCATTATATCGGCTAAGGTAGCGGAGGGAGAACTACTGCGATTGTGTCCCGGTTCTTCCGGATGAGCAACTTAGTAGAGAAAGCCGAAAACTGAATTGGCATGATGTGGCAAGAGCTGGTCGCTGTTCGAGAGGTCTTGAAATCCTTAAAGATTTTTACGCTTTAGGCGATAAATCGGCTTCCTCCGATCTAGGCGTATATAGCGCCCCAGTTCGGCCTTCTGGATTCTAGGGGCTTCGCCGAAATTTAAAATTGTAGACTTCAATGGCTAAGTGAAAGTTATAAAGCCGCATAGTCCGATTGCCTTGTTCACTGCGCCGGACACCTCCTTAAGGGACCAAACATTTGGATAAAGAGTGTCTGGGTTTTCCACGAACACCCCGGTACTAGTTACATGGGGCGGAAGCCGACGACTGGCCTACTTCCAGAATTTTATAAACAGCCGCACAGAAGGTAATATTTTAAATCAAACAGTGCTACATAGCACAAGTAACTTCGTCTTTGCATTACAAACATCACAGAAGTGAATTCATTCTAAAATGGTGTCCTTGGTACATTCATCGGCCACGAGATGAGCGCCCTTCATCACGCCATCATAGTACATCTCGGGATGGCGATGCGCATTGCCCTCCGGTGGCCCGTCCTTCACCAGCTTCTCCACGTCCAGCTTGCCCCAATGCACAAAGGCCCGGCGGGCACCCTCAATGCAAACGGATCGTTTGATCACTTCAAGCCGCAAACAGGCATCCACCATCCGCTTGGTTAGGCCGAAGTAGCTAGTGGGCAGGAGCATACGAGGCCACATCAGGACTATGAAATCTTTCATAGCCACTTCGGCCTCCCTGTGGAGTTCAACTAACTGCTTCAGTTGGTCACTCAGAGGCATCGGCTGTTCGGCCCCAGCATACTGGGACCAGAACAACTTCTCCGTTGAGCTCCCCTCTTGGGCACGGTAGAACTCCGCAACATCTGAAATGCCGCGTGGCAGATCTGCAAATGTCCCTGGAGAGCTCCGAATTCGAGTAAGTAAAAGAAACGCCTCCTCCACATGTTTGCTTTGCATAAAGAATTTCTTACTCACCGCTATCTTTTTGGCCTCCTGGACCTCCTGTTGTGCCTTCTCGGCTTCGGCCTTGGCGTCCTTCATACTCACAAGGGCCTTCGCAAGCTCGGCCTCTTTCATCTTCAGATCATGCTCCATGGACTCGAACTTCTTGCCGAGGTCCCGGAGCTCTAGTTGTACCTCGCCCACTCTAGCACTTTGCTTTTCGCACTCCTTGCATTCCAAGGCCGCCTTGTCTTTGGCCTCGGACAGCGCTTTCTTCAGGGATGCCACTTCGGCGGTGGTCCTTGTTACACAGTCACGATGCTTTGGCGTTAGACTAACCAATTTTGTCTATCCTTAACCACATAAGAGCGGGGAATCACTTACCCTTGTTCTCTTCGAGATGCCACTTCGTGAGGTCGAGCTCTCCCTGCGCCTGCTCTAGGTCCCGCTTCAGTTCGGCAACCTCGGCTGTGCGGGCAGCAGCGGCAAGCAGCACAACCTGCTTATTCACATGAATATTTATTATTAGACTCCTGCGAATTATAATTGACCCTCCGTTTGATTTTTCTTTCCGAACACCAAATAGATTATCAGGGGCTACTACCTATCGGGTGGTAATTTTACACATATTTATTACTTACCTCAAAACCTATCAGGAGGCTGGTGCAAGCTTCGGTTAGTCGGCTCTTGGGGGACAAAACCTTCCGAATCACCGCACTCATAAGAGTACCGTGCTCTTCATCCATGGAAGAGCCGCGAAGTGCTTCCAGCAGACAATCTGGCGCCTCAGGCGCAACGGAAGCCCCTGATGCAGACGGCTCGCCCTCCCTAACGAGGGGCTGCCTGCTTGAGTCCGGAACCATTGAAGGTTCTGGAACAGTGTTCGGTTGAGAGCCCGGCCTGCTGTGGCTCTCATCGACACGATCCGGGGGATCTTGAACCCCGCGTGTCCGACATCTAGAATCCCACCTTGGGGCGTCTCCAGAGTCACCTCCCACCGCTTTGGGAACCTTCAGGACAACACCTCCGTGTCATCCGTGGGCTGAGGAGTAGTGGCCGTCAGAAGTGAATTCATCTCCGAATCGCTCAGGGACCCAGAAGAAGATACCTCGGGGTGAGCCCTGGCCGGATTGCACATATGTTCGCCGTTATAAAAGAGCTATGGAGTGAAGACATGATAGAGTGCGGACACTTATGGTCGCACTGGGGGCTTCCCCCGGGGCAGCCACCCTTCCTCGCTGTGAACGGTCGTGGCAGAATAGTCCAGAAGGGACACCTTTTCCTTCTTGGATGCCCCGGCCTCCCCCTCCGGGGCGGTTTTCCTCTTTTTCTCCTCCCAGTGCGGGGAGGTAGAATTTATTCTTGCTTCCTCCCTCCTCCGCGGGAGGAATCTGTCTCGTCGTCATCGGACGACATGGGTATGACGGCCTTGCACCGGGGGCCCTTTCCGGCCCCCTGGTCTGCCTCCCCAGGACCCTCATCCTTTCCGGATGGGGCGTCTTCTTCTTCTTCTTCCTCCCCTTCGTGGGAGGAGTGCACCTCGTCGTCTTCGGACGAGGCTTCCGACACAACCTTACGCCGGAGACCCTTTCGGATCCCCGGGGCCTTCTTTTTGGCCTTCTTTTCCGGCACCTTGTAGGGTGCCGGGACTAGCATCTCTGTCAGGAGAGCATCAGCAGGTCCTTATGGCAGTGGAGCCGGACAGTCAATCTGCTCCGCTGTCTCCACATAATCCTGAGCAAATATGCGCGGTTACTTAAGACTCCCCATGAATATATTGGGAAGAACTGAATCTGGGGGTAGCTTGAAAACTCACCTTACTGGGAGGCCGCGCGGCGTGGAGCCCACGGTCGTCGGATGTGGGAGGAGATACTTTGGAGGCCTTGAACAACACCTTCCGCGCGCCTTTATGCGTCATGTCGTAGAGCCTCTGAAGCATTTGGTGTTCGGCCAGGACGAACTCCCATAGATTGAATGCCCGCCTTTGACACGACAGAATTTGACGAACGAGCATGACCTGGATCACGTTGACAAGCTTGATGTTCTTGTCCTTCATGCTCCTGATGCAGGTTTGGAGTCCGGCTAGCTCTGTAGATTCGCCCCAGGACAGGCCGTTCCTTTCTCAGGAGGAGAGCCGCATGGGGGTGCCGGGTCGGAACTCGGGGGCCGCCGCCCAGTTGGCGCCGCACGGCTCGGTGATGTAGAACCACCCCGACTGCCACCCCTTCACGGTTTCCGCAAAGGAGCCGTCTAGCTAGGTGACGTTAGGAATCTTGCTCACCATGGCTCCTCCGCACTCCGCTTGCTGTGCGCTCACAATCTTCGGCATCACGTAGAAGGTTTGCAGCCACAAGCCGAAATGAGGCTTGATGCGGAGGAAGGCCTTGCATACGACGATGAATGCCGAGATGTTGAGGACGAAATTTGGGGCTAGATCATGGAATTCTAGCCCGTAGTAGAACATGAGCCCGCGGACGAAGGGATGAAGTGGAAATCCCAGTCCACGGACGAAGTGGGCGACGAACACGACCCTCTCGTGGGGTCCTGGGGTCGGAATGACCTGCCTGGCATCCGGTAGCTGGTGCGCTATGTCTGCGGCCAAGTATCCGGCTGCCCGAAGATTCGTGATGTGCTTCTCCTTGATGGTGGAGGCCACCCACTTGCCTCGTGCTCCGGACATGTTTAGCTGTGCGGGGAAGACTTGGGCTTGGGCGCTGGGGCTCGAGGGGGCAAGTGTGGGCAAAGGAGGAAGAAGGCGTGGGTAAAAATGAGGAAATCTTATCCCTTTATAGAGGCGACGAAAGCGGTGCGCCTCCCCATTTGCCCGTTGGGAATCCCTTGCTTCCTAAGCGCCACGATCGATGGCATGGTGGGATTACCCATACCCGTATTGATGAGAATCCCGTGATAAGGGGACACGATCTCTGCTTTGACAAGACGTGTCAAGGAAACCGCCTCGCAATATGCGTTGTGGATGGTTGTAGGGAAACGGTTCGAATAATGACCCGACCATGATGACACGTCACGTTGTCTAAAAAGTTGTCAGCATATTGCATTTGTGAAATATCATTCTCTCTACAGTGGTGTGAAGATCATTTTGCAGACCCGGACACGGTCTATGTGTTCGATAATTACTTTGGAGTATTCGGAGAACGAACCCGCATTGCAATGCCGAAGACAAGACTGCGCGCCGGACACATCGTCATTGAAGCCTAGTTCAGGGGCTACTGAGGGAGTCCTGGATTAGGGGGTATCCGGACAGCCGGACTATATACATCGTCCCGACTATTGAAGCGTGAAGATACAAGACTCTAGACTTCGGCCTGTGTCCGGATGGGACTCTCCTTTGCGTGGAAGACAAGCTTGGCGATACGGATATTGTGTTTCCTTCCTTGTAACCAACTCCATGTAAACCCTAGCCCTCTCCGGTGTCTATATAAACCGGAGAGGTTGGTCCTTAGAAGGCCGATCACAATTACAATCATACCATCATAGGCTAGCTCTTAGGGTTTAGCCTCTACGATCTCATGGTAGATCTACTCTTGTAACACTCATATCTTCAGTATTAACCAAGCAGGAAGTAGGGTTTTACCTCCATCGAGAGGGACCAAACTTGGGTAAACATTGTGTCCCTCACTTTCTATTACCATCAGCCTAGACGCACAGATCAGGACCCCCTACCCGAGATCCGCCGGTTTTGACACCGACAGCCACCTCGCGCCCTCCTTCCCGAGCTCTCCCCGCGGCTATTTAAGCACGCCTCGAGCTCTCTCGCAGTACACCATCCCCCCTCGCAGCTCTCCCCCTCGCCTCAGAGCTCCCTGTCCGCTCCATGGCCGAAGCCCCGTGGTGGGCCGCTGCCTAAATTGGGCCAGTGACGTGCTCCCCTTGCCTCCCTTCCTCCACCAGTAGCATCCCCGAAGTCCGGCGACCCATTCCCCCCCTTGTTCCCTCAGCTACCAGTCGCCGGAGCCCTAGTTTGCCCGAGGCCGAAGCTCCTCTCTGCAGTGGCCCCTGCTCCTCCCTCTCCAGTACTCGTCGTCGGCAACGGAGACTACCCTGGGATGCGCCTCCTCCTCCTGATCCCGTGGGTAGCTCGCCTGTCGCCTGTTGTAGCCGGACGCGCCGGCAAGCATCGTCGGGGCGGTCGTCTCCCCTCGGCCCGGCGCGCATCGAGCGGGAGAAGAAGGAGCTGGCCAGGTGAGGCGTTGACCTGGCCAGGCTAGCCAGGCGGGCCCCGCGGCCCCACCTGGCAGCGACCCAGGAGCCTGGCCCCGCTGCTGCCATGTTGACATGGTCGTTGCCACATGGATAAGTGGTGGCGCCCAGGCGCGAAGCCGTTTTCCTGATTCGAAAGCGTATTCTCAGAAAGACGCGTTCGGTTTAAAACTTCTAGGGACCTGTTTGTAGAATTATTTTTACAGACTAGTCCCTGAGTTTTAACGTTCGTATCTTTTTAACTGTAACTCCAAATGAGGTGATTCCAAAGCCCACTTCTTCGTTTCGTCGAGCCCATTCTTTTGGTCATGCTATCACTATGGTTTGACACTGTGAAAATGACCATTATGCCCTTGCCCTTATTCAGCCCTCTCCGAGAGAGAACGTTTTCCGGCGATTCGTTCCGCGAGTTTCTCGCACTTTCTCCCGGTGCCTTCTTCCACCCCAGGCAAGCCACAATACCCACTTGCATGATAGTCATGCAGTAGCAATGGTTTTCAACTTGAATCTTTATTAAATGTTTGCTTGTTGAAGATATGGTTATCATTGTTCCGGTAATGTTTAGATTTGCATGTTCACTTTTGTGCTACATTGTGTTGTACTCTGTTATCATGTTCTACCTGCTAGTATTTCCTTTCATATGTTTATGCTTGCTAGTAGTACATGTTGATGTTGGTGATGGTCATGCTAGTCAGTATGACCTGCTTAGTGGATATGATTTATTGTTGATATGGTCGATAGTTATGTGATACCCTCATGATTAAGTTAATATCATGTTCATGCATTTTATCATGACTCGGCATATTTGCATTCAAGTTAACCAGATTAAATTGAACTTGAACAACTGTTGGCTGAGTCATGGTACCACTGAAACAATATTGACCAGTGCAACCATGCTTACCGGTATGGGACGGTCCTAACTGGGTCAATTGTCGTGCCTCTCGTCGGTGCCTCCAGAGAGGGAAGGTTATGGGCAAGTGCTACCCTGATCAGGTAGGCGGACATAAGCCTTGTGTGCCCGTTGTTGAGTTATGTTTTTAGGTCCCAGACTGGATCGTTGCCACGACGGTGGTTTGAGGTGTCTTGAGGTAGGCACGTGGCCACCCATGACTTAGCCCAGTTGGGAGTGAGTTGGAGTGGCCGGGAGAGTGTCATGGCAGTGGAACGGTTTTGTAGGAACGCTATTGGTCTACCCGAATGGGAGTGCGAGGCCATGGGTTCCGTAGTGTGGGTACAGTGTATTAACCTCTGCAGAGTGTATATTAATCTATCAATAGCCGCGCCCGCGGATAAGGGCCCAGGTCAAAAGTAGGGTACACCATGAGTCAACAGTAATAAGAATAACTTGATTAATGACAACCCGTGATTGTGATCGCCGTAAGGATCATGGTTTGAGATAAAGTGTTGGTCGTGGTTGTGATCGCCGTAAGGTTCACAGTTTGGGACCAAGTGTTGGTCGTGGTTGTGATTGCCGTACGTAAGGATCACCATGGTATCGAGGATACCGAGTTGTTGGATATTCGTGATGTTGTGCGAGAATCGTGGGTAAAAATCGAGCTCCTTGTGGTCATTTAATGATTACTACGGTATTGTTTATACCAAGCTTGATTTGCTCCTGAGATGATCATGTGATGTCTGAGGTTGGTAAGTGATGCATGTGTTGGTTACGAGGTAAGCCGAGCAGAATAAGTGGTGCATATAGTGTCATCATATTGCATGCTAGTATTGTCGGATAAATATGTTCATGTTGTTCTAGCTGTATCATGTTTATGTTGGTCATGCCATGTTATTCTGATGATCTCATGATAATTCTGGTTTAACCTGTAATTGCGATGCTGTTGTGTGTCTTGAATGCTTCTGGTTATTGTGAGCTTGCAAGTACATTCAATGTACTGACCTGGCGTGTCATGCCAGTTTGCAGGTCATGCCAGTTTGACTGCTTTCTTGTCATGGTACCGTTCGTGCGAGCTAGGATAAGCGTTCCAGCCAGAGTCCCCGTGGAGTGGAGTTCACCATCGTCGTCGTTGTTCCGCTGCTAGAGTTATTCCGCTGCTTCGAGTTGTTATGCTGCTTTCATAGAGCAACTGAGGATTGCATAGTGTCGCCGTGCCGATGTTATTCATTGTAATATCAGAGACCTTGTATTCATATTCGTGTAATAATAGAAAGCTGGTTTGTTCTATGCTAAGCAGTGTCGTATTCCAGAAGACTTCATCTCGATCTCTGGGCTGGAATACAGGGCGTTCCGGTTTTCTCTGAGCCGGGGTGCCACAGGCTTGGTATCAGAGCAGGTCTGGCTGTACGACGCCCTAGACCGCGCGAATGTTAGAAAGCGGTAGTATAGACCCCAGTTGGTTTGTTGGATTTGATTGCTGCATTTGTTTGTCGCATAGCATGCATATAGACTATTATTTAGTTGGTAATGATTTATCTGGTGAGTGTAGCTGGCATCGGTTCGGATCCACTACATCTCAACCTTTGCATTTCTCTAGTTCCCTTTTTCTTTCGGTGTTTGGTGTCATTTCTGTCCCAGCAGAGTGATGCCAAGTGATCCCGACACTGTTTGCAAAATTGGTCCTCAGGCATCGCGCCGATGTCTTTCTTTCAGTCCCGTCTATCGTTTCGGTGATGGACATGCTCCTATCCCCGATCGTTCTTTTATTTTGTCATGTTGGCACCCCTTAATGATCTTAGTTATCAAGAAAGGGCAATGTGAACAGCCTCAGTTTTCCCCGCTATCCTATTTCTTGGACGAGTATGCATCTTTTACCATTCGCTTGATAATAATGTGGTTGCCACCTTCGTGTCCCACTACATGATTACTGAGTGCATCCTCGCCTCCGAGCTAGTCCAGATTGCTATCTGGCTAAGCTAGCACTTGGTGTAGTGGTGTTTATACCAATTCTTCCACACATTTATTCGTCCTCGTGCACATCATCACCGCATATTAGACTGCAATATCGGAGTTTCCGTGAAATTTGTGTGCTCAAGTAGGCATGCATATTGTGTGACTAGCAGTAATATGTGATGATTGCTTGATTAATTATATTAGTAGAATGCTTGTGTGTTTTTGTTTTAGTCGTTTCTGTTGTTCCTTTCTTTGGGCCTTCGGTGTTACAAATTTTCCCCGTATTAAAGTTGCTCGTCAGCCGACACTAGACCCGAAGGATCAGCAAGAAATTCATATATTTGGAAACACGGCTGAACATAATGGAATTGCCAGCAGACTGTAGTGAAATTGGGAATATCTTGTCTGGATGCAAAACAAATCCTGGATGGACCGTCAGTATCAAGTTTGCATTAGCGTACACTCATCACAACAAAATGATTAAATCAGCAAGAAGATAAATTGTGTGCAAGGTTGGCAGAAGATTATCAAAGGTATGGCTCAGATACAAGTTTAATTTTTCGTTGAGGATGATTTTGGAACTTGATGTACCTGGAAGCAAACAAAAATATGGTATATACTCAGAAAGGAGCATGGTCCAGTAAAACCCTGTTCCATACAAGAAATCAACATCAGAAATATTAAGATGGTATGTATATGTGGAAATCGGTCCGCATATCACAATAAGAAGCTTCTGGTGTAAGCAACCCAATCTTCTCTCGCAAGATACCCGAGAAGTTTCCAAGGCAAGATTCATCTATATTCCTCAGTACGATACATGGAGGACTTCTCGCGCAAGGTACTCTGCCTTCTTCAGTAAGCAAGCGCAAAAGCCTCCAGCATAAGGTACTGAGTCTTTCCCCAGCAAAGTCATTAAGGGGGTAAGCTTCTGAAGCAAGATACCCAGTCTTCTTCAGCAAGCTGTCCGATGAAAGTTTCAAGCACATGCCAGCAAATATTCCTTAGTAAGATATTGGTACAAGGTAGTATGCTGTGAATTGACAGCATATGGCAGTGAATCCCAAGAATCAAACCCGCAACATTTTGGTCAGAATCAAGAATCAGTCAGAATACACGTCTGTCTCGGAATCAGGTCCTCATATATATATGCAATGAGCATACCATCAAGATCTTACAAGTCACTTGGATAGGGATCCGATAACCACGTGAGGATGGTTAATAGAAGAAAGCCAGTATACATCGAAGTGTGATAAAGGATTATGAGGATTGACGACATCAATGAGCTCAATACAAGTACCCGTGAACCTGGAAAATGATCCTGATGAGCCCTTGTCCCCTTTTTCTCCAATGACGGCACCACGCCTTTGATCTGAGTTGTTTCTAGCTATCCGGGGTGGATGCCTATTTTTGTTTCTGTCTTCAACGACTGTCACGAGTCTGAGCTGCTTTTTGGCCGTCTCGTACAGCTGCTGAGTTTCTTTTTGTGACAGTAGCCATATAGCTGCTCTTTGGATATTTTACGGAGTTGTCACCTTCTTCTTATCGACCCGGTCTCATGCTCTGAGCTGTTTTTTTCCGGCCGTCCTGAGCCGTGGTTGAGTTATTTCAGTAATGTCCCAGATCTAAGTGGTAAAGACTGTTCTGGTGGCTACAGACTTATTTTCCGATTTCTTTCAAGGGTTTCAGATTATCATTTCCCAACGGTCAGAACTTGAGAGGTGTTGAACCTCCCATTTAATGGGTTACCCTATCAGAAAAATGGGGATAAGCTACGATTGCCGAAAAATTGCACTGAGAGTACCTATGGTCATACAAAGAAGCAATATGACCTAGCGCTTTCATCCAAGGATCCAGACCAAGAAAAGAATAATGAAGGAGCAAGACCAGTCATGCAGGTATGAAAATTGTACACGACCCCCATGGTGCAGATCCCCAGACAGTTTATGCCAGTATTGATCCACATGGATATGCCTACAACATGAGTAATCGGCATGAGGAATAACATTCTGGAAGCCTGAGTCCTCACTTATATGAATCATCATGGATAGCCTGTCGTGAACAAAATTTTTCCGTCAGAACCAACCTCAGTCAAGTCTGCAGATATTATTATACAGGACAAACCCTTTATGATGGCCGCGATAGTAGACAATCAAATATTTGGTACGGATCCGATACTCACGACAATGGAACCGGTTAAGATGATTCAGAAACTTCCGCGATGAGTCAGAATCTGTCAGGAACAATTATGTTTTAACTCACTGTTTGGAACCGAAAGGACCTACATTTAGTGGAGAAACCCAATGCAATGAGTCAGAGCTTGAGTTTTCATTAGAAAATTCTGATCATCATTACATGAAAGGTTGTCAGTGCCGGGTGGCACACCCAGCGGAAATCACTTTTGGATTTGTGAGACGGACATATATTTCAGTCGTGATAATTAAATCACACTCAGCTAGTCAGCAAATCTAAAAAGAAATTGGAGCTTATATAAGCATGAACAAGCAAGGTAAGATCTGTCAGAAATAGGATATAGTGAATCAAACCACCCCAGGGCTAGTCGGAAAAAAATTTAGTGGGAACAACAATAAAGGAGAAAGGATACCTAAGTTGGAAAAGGTTTCCTGAAGTCAGAATATTCATACTTGTTCCCTGAGCAACCAAATCTCGAGGACGAGATTTCTTTAAGGGGGTAAGGTTTGTGACAGCCTGATTTTTGGCCCTTTCTTTTTCTTTTGTTTTTCCGAGGTTTTTGCGTGAGTTTTTTCTTTTTCGTGGCTTTCTGGTCTGGAAACTGAAGAAGATGCCCTCTTCTTGCTTCCAGAGTGGCTTGCCATTCCCAAATACTTCCCTAGACCCTGTCATTTCCATCCTAGCCCAAATCCCAATATTCTTTTTATTGGGAATATTCCTTTTCTATTAAAGGAATTACTCAAATTGCCCTAGGTTGTGAAGAAACCTTTATTTCCATCACTCCAAAAAATTCCCAAATAATTCTCATAAATTGTTTGGGTCATATCTTGATCAAATATGGCAAAGCTCTTGACTGTCATGTTCAAAAATAATTCCCCAATATTCCTTTTTCTAGTCTGCCCTGAATGGCACTTTGTGAAGGAAGTGTCATATATATTTTTCCGAGTGGCTCCCAACCTTTTTGGGCATGTTTATATGACCAAATAATTGCCTCATGCACAAGTTCAACTTTATTTGCCTACCCAAAAAGCTTTGTGAAGGAAGTACTAGCTAGGAGTATCCAAATGAGATGAACTTTTGCACACTCCTTAATGTGGTCATATTAACCCCTTCCACCCATTTGCAGCCCCATCCAATCATCTATGTGAGCACAAGAGCAAATCTTTGATTCTAGCAATATTTTCAGGTTGTGAAGCAAGTGCATTTTATATTGCTTCAAAAATCCTGATAAATTACTAGATCATCCTTCTACCCATACAACATCTCTCCACCCAATTTGACATCATTTCATTGATCCATTTGATCACCAAAATTATTCCAAGTTTTTCTCCACAGGAGATGTTTGTGAAGCAAGTACCAGTTTGGCTTTGCCAAATGGTATGAAAGTGTTTGAGCATCTTCATAAGACCAAATGACTCTGCCTTGCCCAATATTAGCCCAAGTTGACACTCCATGTGAGTGCACCATCATGATCTAGTTTCTGGACCATTTTCGTTAGTTGTGAAGCAACTGTAGTAAATCTTGGTCCATTTCCCCTCAAAACCTCCAGGATCATAGTCCCTCCCTAGCTAGATTCCCTAGACATCAATTCTACCATTCACCCTCTCTGGTTTTACCTGTAGGATGTTGCCAAGTTTGCAACACCAAACTTGTGGAGCTTTGTTTACTCCACTCCCTTTGTCTCTGCCTGTCTATTTACCATAGTAATACTCCACGCTGGAAGGACTACGCGGTAGACATGATTTAGCCTTAGTAAAAACTACAGAGCGCGCCATGCCAGTGGTGACCATGAGCGCAGCCAGCCAAAACGGTGGTCTAGCCACTGTTGGCCTCGGCATCGTTGCTCCAGCTGGTTTTGGCTCGTCCCCGAATGTCTAGTAGCTCCTCATCATCATCGACGTTCGCCTAGACCCCGCTCCCCCTCTGTTTTCTTCTCCGACGAGCCGTGCCAAGGGTCGAGCAGTGCGCGCCCGTGAACTCGTCATCTTCCTCTCTCATGTCTTCTTCTTCCTCTCATCCGCGAGCGCCCCTCGTCTCCGTGAGGCTCTGCTGCTCGTCGTGACCCTCCTCGTCGCCTTCCGACCGCCTCCTGTGAGGCTTGGCCACGACTGTCGATGCTGCGCCATCGCCAACGCGCGGACATGTCGCCCGCCGCGTGCCACCTCGCCCCCTCCTTCCCGAGCTCTCCTCGCGGCTATTTAAGCACGTCTCGAGCTCTCTCGCAGTCCAACATCCCCCTCGCAGCTCTCCCCCTCACCTCGGAGCTCCCAGTCCGCTCCATGGCCGAAGCCCCGCCGCCAGCCGCTGCCTAAATTGTGCCAGTGTCGTGCTCCCCATGCCTTCCTTCCTCCACCAGTAGCATCCCCGAAGTCCGGCGACCCATTCCCCCCCCCTCGTTCCCTCGGCTACCAGTCACCTGAGCCCTAGTTTTCCCAAGGCCGACGCTCCTCTTCGCAACGGCCCCTGCTGCTCCCTCTCCAGTACTCGTCACCGGCAACGGAGACTACCCTGGGGTGCGCCTCCTCCTCCTGAACTCGTGGGTAGGTCGCCCGTCGCCTGCCGTGGCCGGACACGCCGGCGAGCGCCGTTGGGGTAGTCGTCTCCCCTCAGCCCGGCGTTCATCGAGCGGGAGAAGAAGGAGCCGGCCACGTGAGGCGTTGACCTGGCCAGGCTGGCCAGGCGGGCCCCGCGGCCCCACCTGGCAGCGACCCAGGAGCCCAGCCCCGCTAATGCCATGTTGACCTGGTCGTTGCCACGTGGATAAGTGGTGGCGCCAAGACGCGAAGCCCTTTTCCTGATTCGAAAGCGTATTCTCAGAAAGACGCGTTCGGTTTAAAAATGCCAGGGACTTGTTTGTAGAAGTATTTTTACAAATTAGTCCCTGAGTTTTAAACGTCCGTATCTTTTTAACCGTAACTCCAAATGAGGTGATTCCAAAGCCCACTTCTTCATTTCGTTGAGCCCATTCTATTGGTCATGCTTTCACTATGGTTTGACATTGTGAAAATGACCATTATGCCCTTGCCCTTATTTCAGCCCTCTCCAGGAGAGAACATTTTCTGGTGATTCGTTCTGTGAGTTTCTCGCACTTTGTCCCGGTGCCTTCTTCCACCCCAGGAAAGCCACAATACCCACTTGCATGATAGTCATGCCATAGCCATGGTTTTCAACTTGAATGTTTATTAAGTGTTTGCTTGTTGAAGAGATGGTTATCGTTGTTCCGGTAATGTTTAGATTTGCATGTTCACTTTTGTGCTATGTTGTCTTGTACTCTGTTATCATGTTCTACCTGCTAGTATTTCCTTTCATATGTTTATGCTTGCTAGTAGTACATGTTGATGTTGGTGATGGTCATGCTAGTCAGTATGCCATGCTCAGTGGATATGATTTATTGTTGATATGGTGGATAGTTATGCGATACCCTCATGATTATGTTAATAGCATGTTCATGCATTTTATCATGACTCAGCATATTTGCATTCAAGTTAACCGGATAAAATTGAACTTGAACAATTGCTGGCTAAGTCATGGTGCTGCTGAAATGATGCTGAGTAGTGCAACCACACTTACTGGTATGGGACGGTCCTAACTAGGTCTATTGTTGTGCCTCTCGCCGGTGCCTCCAATGAGGGAAGGTTATGGGCGCGCGCTACCCTGATCCGGTAGGTGGACATAAGCCTTGAGTGCCCATTGTTGAGTTAAGTTTTTGGGTCCCAGAGTGGATCGTTGCCATGACGGTGGTTTGAGGTGTCTTGAGGTAGGCACGAGGCCACCCATGACTTAGCCCAGTGGGGAGTGAGTCGGAGTGGTCAGGAGAGTGTCATGGCAGTAGAACGGTTTTGTCGGAATATCATTGGTCCACCTGAATGGGAGTGCGAGGCCATGGGTTCCGTAGTGTGGGTACAATGTACTAACCTATGCAGAGTGTATATTAATCTATCGATAGCCGCGCCCGTGGATAAGGGCCCAGGTCAAAAGTAGGGTACACCATGAGTCAATAGTAATAATAATAACTTGATTAATGACAACCCGTGATTGTGATCGCCGTAAGGATCACAGTTTGAGACCAAGTGTTCGTCGTGGTTGTGATCGCCGTAAGGATCACGGTTTGAGACCAAGTGTTGGTCGTGGTTGTGATCACCGTAAAGATCACCGTGGTATCGAGGATACCAAGTTGTCGGATATTCATGATGTTGTGCGAGAATCGGGGGTAAAAATCGAGCTCCTTGTGCTCATTTAATGATTATTAAGGTATTGTTTATACCAAGCTTGATTTGCTCCTGAGATGATCGTGTGATGTCTGAGGTTGGTAAGTGATGCATGTGTTGGTTACAAGGTAAGCCGAGCAGAATAAGTGGTGCATATAGTGTCACCATGTTGCATGCTAGTATTGTCTGATTAATATGTTCATGTTGTTCTAGCTGTATCATGTTTATGTTGGTCATGCCATGTTATTTTGATGATCTCATGATAATTCTGGTTTAACCTGTAATTGCCATGCTGTTGTCTGTCTTGAATGCTTCTGGTTCTTGGGAGCTTGCAAGTACATTCAATGTACTGACCTGGCGTGTCATTCCAGTTTGCAGGTCATGCCGGATTTGACTGCTTGCTTGTCGTGGTTTCCGTTCATGCGAGCTAGGATAAGCATTCCAGCCAGAGTCCTTGCGGAGTGGAGTTCACCACCGTCATCGTTGTTCCGCTGCTAGAGTTATTCAGCTGCTTCGAGTTGTTCTGCTGCTTGCATAGAGCAACTAAGGATGGCGTAGTGTCGCCGTGCCGATGTTATTCATTGTAATATCAGAGACCTCGTATTCATATTCGTGTAATAATAGAAAGCTTGTTTGTTCTATGCTAAGGAGTGTCGTATTCTAGAAGACTTCATCTCGATCTCTGGGCTGGAATATGGGGCGTTCCGGTTTTCTCTGAGCCGGGGTGCCACATTATATGTCATCATTGCAATGATCTAGGTCACAATGCGAGCCAATGTACATCCCAGCGTGTGATGGTCGTTACTGAGGACGGTGGCTATGAGTTCGTTAGTGATTATGCTGAGGAGCCTTTGGCTGTTATTGCGAGTGAAGAACAAGGTGGAGATGATTCTGAACAAGAGACACAATACATGGCCGCTGAAGATGCAAACAGGTATGAAAGTTTAGTTGCTCAATGTGTTTTGAGTGTGCAGGTAAAACAAGTTGAGCAAAATTAGAGGCGCAGTTTGTTCCACACAAAAGGAGATGTGAAGGAATGTTCTGTCCATGTCATCATTGATGGAGGGAGTTGCAATAACTTGGCTAACATGGAGATGGTGGAGAAGTTGTTTCTCACTACCAGACCACATTCTCATCCTTACTACATACAATGGTTCAACAACAATGGCAAGGTTAAGGTAACACGTACTATTCATGTACATTTTAGTATAGCTTCATATGTTGATTATGTTGATTGTGATGTGGTACCCATGCATGCATTCTCCCTATTACTTGGTAGACCATGGCAATTTGATAAAAAATTGTGCACCATGGTATGAAAATCAGTATACTCTTGTTCATAAGGATAAACATATTACTTTGTTTCCTATGTCTCTGAACACATTTTGAAAGATGGTATTAATAGAGCTAGTAAGGCAAAATAGGAGCAAAACAAGAGTGAAAATCAGATTGTAGAAAAAGAATTTGAGCAACAAATGAAGCCTAATAACAAGCCATCATTTAGTGTTGCCTCTGAATTGAAATTGAAAAGTGGATGTTTACCTTCCACCAAATCTGATATTGAAGATCTAGATTTAGCAAATTTGTTTGCTATTCTTTTGTGTGCAAAGAGGAATTATTTTCATTCGAGGACGTGCCTTCCTCTTATCCTCCTGCTGTCACTAACATAGGAATTCACCGACGTCTTTCCACAAGATGTGTCACCAGAATTACCACCTATTTGAGAGATTGAGCATCATATTGACTTAATTCTCGGTGCTTTGCTTACCAACTATGCGCCATACCGTACCAATCCAGAGGAGAAGAAGGAGCTTATGCGTCAAGTACAAGAGTTGCTCAACAAAGGTTATATACACGAATTACTTATTTTATGTGTTGTTCTTATTATTCTAGTGTCGAAAAAGGGTGGTACATCACGTATGTGTGTTGATTCTAGATCCAAAAATAATATTACTATTTCCTATCGTCATCCTGTTCCTAGGCTAGATGATACACTACTAGGAAAAGGGCTATAGATGAAATTGACACTAATGGCACACCAGAGAAGTGGTGCGCTACTACAATATACTAATGGCGCACAATTTGGTGATGCTCCATTAGTGTGGAAAACACTAATGGCGCACCAGACACAAGGTGCGCCACTAGTAATAAATTTTTTCCATTTTTCCAAACATACTAATGGCGCATCCGGGCGAAGTGCGCCATTACTAGATCTAACTAGTAATGGCGCACCATCCACAGAGTGCGCCAGTACTATATTTTTTCTATTCTATTTTTTGGCAAAACTAGTAATGGCGCATCGTGGCATAGTGCGCTATTACTAGTTTAAACTAGTAATGGCGCACTATGCCATGGTGCGCCATTAGTA
>NC_041383.1:317919391-317923784 GCF_002162155.2 Triticum dicoccoides | reverse complement strand
TTTTTTGCAAAACTACTAATGGCGCATGGATGTGTGGTGCGCCATTAGTATGTTGTGTTACTAATGGCGCATGTCTTTGTGGTGCACCATTAGTAACCTGGGACCAGCTAGATATTTTGGACAGCCACACCTACACACTCACTTTCCCCACTTAATTCCCTCCACCTCCTTCTCCAAGCTTGTCGGCTGCCTCCTCCTCCTCACCTCATTTGCACCATAGATTCATCAAAATTAAGTGGTGAAATTACCTTTTTTGATAGGTAAGTAAGGGGAAAGCTATCTTCATCTCGTAGATCTACTTTTGTTCTCCCTAGCTCGCTCCAACAACATGCACATGCACTTTTTGTGGCCTAGCTAGATCTATGTATATTTGTGGTGTTGCATATATGTTTGTGTTTGCAGGTACCGGTATTTGAAATGCGATAGTTGCCAATATTTTGCCGGAATGTTGATTCATTTCTGTTTCAGCGAGAATTTTGGCACTATGCATTCTTTTTGGTCCTATTTTTACGAAAAGTCATGCAAAATTTCTTCTTGGTTCTAAAATATCGTTTTGCTCTACCCCGCAGGCGACCATGGTCCGCACGATGACTGAAGGCATCGTGAATAGGTTTTTGAGCTCCGCGAAGGACGAGATGCTTCAAAAGAACGAGACGGAGATAAGATGTCCGTGTCGAAGATGCAAGCTGAAGAGCCTTATTGCAGACTCGGATTTCGGGCAGGTGCGGGACCACCTGCTCTTATGTGGTTTCATGGATGGCTATCGGTGGCAAGGTGATGAAGATGACTATGAAGTCATCCATGGGGGTCGGGCAAGAAATGAGGAAGGGCAACAAGACAACCACCACGGCGAGGGTGGGCGAGAAGACGAAGAATCTCCAGGACATGATCACGACGGTGATGCTGTACATAGTCATCATGTAGAAGATGCCCGACATGATGATGAGGAAGATCAAGACGAAGGGCATGATCATGAAGATGAAGATGCCGGAGCAGACGACGATGGAGGCTGGGTGCAGGACCTTCATATTTAAGAGCTGCTTCTCAAGCAGACGGATAATGCAAGAGCTGCCGCCCGAGAGAAAGCCAAGCTGGATCAACTGGAGATAGACGCGGTTACTCCATTGTATGAAGGATGCAGGCCCGAGGATACCCGCCTGAAAGTAACGCTCATGGCTCTGGAGATGAAGGTAAAACACAAAATGACCGACGCATGCTTCGACGAGAACATGTCATTCTGTTATGAACGTCTTCCCAAGGGGAACAAGTGCCCGACCAAATTCGAGGAGGCGAAGAAAATCGTGTGTCCTCTGGATTTATCGCACGTGAAATACCATGTGTGCATGAACAATTGCATCATTTATCTGGATGAGCACGCAGAGTCTACCATATGTCCGGTGTGCGGTGTCACTCGATACAAGAAGAGGAAGAAAGCTCCTCGAAAATCGGTGTGGTACTTTCCGATCACTCCTCGTCTGCATCGGTATTTCGCGGACCCTAAGGTAGCAAAGCTCATGCGTTGGCACGCGGATAGGGAGAAGAAGAAGCAGGGAGATGACGGAAATGATCCAGAGATAAATAAAAAAGAGAAGATGCTGATTCACCCTAAGGATGCGAGCCAGTGGTAAGCGTTGAACTTCGAAGACCCAGAACTTGGGAAGGATCCAAGGAACATCGTGCTGGGAACGAGCACCGATGGAGTCAATCCGTTTGGCAGCCAGAGGAGCACACATAGCACCTGGCCTGTGTTTATGTGGATGTACAACCTTCCCCCCTGGTTGTGCATGAAGAGGAAGTACATTCACATGAGTATGCTAATTGAAGGGCCGAAACAACCAGGGAAAATGCCAGCCAATACGTGGGACACCGTAGAGAAAGAATATTTCCCTATGAGAGCCGCAGTGCTCACGACGGTGCACGACTATCTCGGTTACGGATATCTCGCGGGGCAGGTGGTCCACGGATTTTCTGGATGCGTAACGTGCATGGATGACACAACGTATCGCCAGCTAGATAGAGATCTCGGGTCTTCGAAATCCGTGTTCATGGGACATCGAAGGTGGCTTCGCGATGATGACCCGTGGAGGAAACGCAAGGATCTGTTCGATGGTGAAACTGAACCTCGAAGATGCCTGCGTACGAGGAGCGGCGAGGAAATAGACGAGCTGTTGAAAAATTGGAAAGATTGCCCACTACCGGGAAAGAAGCAAAAGGCGCCAGAGCCGGGAAAGAAGCGAAAGGCGCCAGAGCCGCTGCTGAAGGTATGGAAAACGAGGTCTGTTTTCTAGGACTTGCCATACTAGAAGATCCACCGTGTGCCTCACAGCCTTGATGCCATGCATATCACGAAGAACGTGTGCGAGAGTCTGCTTGGTACCCTGCTCAACATGCCAGAGAGGACCAAAGATGGGCCAAAAGCAAGGACAAACTTGAAATCAATGGGCATCAGGCAGGAGCTTCACGCTGATGATGATGATGATGATGATGATGATGATGAGGCAAAGCAGGACACAGAAAGTCGTCGCAAATGCAAAAAGGCCAAGAAGACCGGAAATGACTACCCTCCTGCGTGCTTCACTATAAGTCAGGAGGAGATCGAGCAGTTTTTCACCTGCCTCATAGGAGTAAACTTCCTTACGGTTACGCGGGGAAGATAAGCAAATACCTAGATCCAGCGAAGTAGAAGTTCAGCGGGATGAAGTCTCACGACTGTCACATGTTGATGACGCCGATACTTCCAGTTGCAATCCGTGGGATCATGGACGCGCACGTTCGTCAAACGCTATTTGGCCTATGAAACTTTTTCGACGTCATCTCCCGAAAGTCGATTGGCGTGAGGCAACTCAGAAGGCTACAGGAAGAGATCGTGGTGATACTATGCGAGCTTTAGATGTACTTCCCGCCCGCATTCTTCGACGTTATGGTGCATCTGCTGGTCCATATCATGGAGGATATCATCCAACTTGGGCCGACGTTCCTGCACAGCATGATGCTGTTCGAAAGGATGAATGGTGTCATCAAGGGATACGTTCGCAACATGTCACGTCCAGAGGAAAGTATAGCCAGGGGCTTTCTGACCGAAGAGTGCATCTCCTACTGCACGAATTATCTAGGCATCGAGAACCCCGTTGGTCTGCCCGTCAACAGGCACCTCAGCAGGCTCGCTGGATGGGGTCACCGTGAGGGTCGCCGCGAAATGCATGTCGACTTCGAGGGTCGATGTGCCGACTTTGAAAGAGCAAACCTAGTTGCGCTACAACACATAGACGTGGTTGATCCTTGGGTGGTAAAGCACAAAACCTTTATTGAGAAGACTTACAATGACTGAGGCCAACAGAGGACAGACGAAGATGTAATCAAGGAGCACAACTCATGTTTCACGCGTTGGTTCAAGCAGAAGCTTCTGTCGTACCCTTTACATGAGGATTCTTCCGCGGAAGAACAACTCATATTCGCCTTGTCACAGGGCGCCGAGCAAAACCTGATGACCTATGAGGCGTACGATATCAACAGCTACACATTCTACACCGAGGACAAGGACATGAAGAGTGATGGTTATCAGAACTCCGGGGTAACGATGGAATCCTACACCAGTAACGACAAGTACAGATACTACCGAAGGATCAAGGAGATCTAGGAGCTGAGCTACACTGGAGAGAAGGTCCCGATGTTCCGTGTCAGATGGGCCAAGAGCGTCCTAAAAGAAGACCAGTATTTCACCACCATGGTTATACCCGAAGCCAAATCCAAGACAGCGGGCGCAAACGTCACCGCGAAAAATGAGCCATGGGTACTGGCTTCCCAAGTGGACCAATGCTTCTTCATTACCGACCATCAAAGCCCAGTCATGTTGTCGTGAGGAGAGGCAAAAGGAAGATCATCGGAATGGATGGAGTAGCCAATGAGCAAGACTTCGACAAGTACGGCGACCCGAAGATCGAACATGACGACGACGATGAAGTAGCAGCATACACCATAAGAAGAAGCAGGACCACCCTACCTAAAGGACGTCCGTTCCATAGAAGAACTCCATTTGCGAAAAAAGAAGGGCAAGAAGATTGTGAACAGATAGCTAGCTAAGATCGATTGTATTTAAATCATAGTCTTCATTTCTCGATTGTATTTCATGGGCACTTTTTGATATCATGAATATTTTTAAATTTCATGGGCACTTTTTGAATTCATGAGGACACTCGATCTCGATCCCCCTCCATCTCGATCTCGATTCCCCCTCCATCTCGATCTTGATCCCCTTCCATCTCGATCGCTATCACCCTCCATCTCGATCTCGATCCCACCCGCACCCTCCCCCGCTAGCTCCACCACCACCGACGACCCACCGCACCCTCCCCGCTCCTCCCCGCAGACGAGCACCCGGCGCCCTGCACCCTCC
>NC_041383.1:317918631-317919236 GCF_002162155.2 Triticum dicoccoides | reverse complement strand
CACCGCCGCCAACTAGCACCCCCCGCACTCTCCCCCGCTCCACCGCCGCCGCCGATGATATTTTCAAGTAACAAATTTGATGATATTTTTTAAAAAATTATTAGTGTTTTTATAAAAAAATTATTACTGTTTCATATTCATATTTATTTTCTAAAAATAAATAATAATAAAGTGTAGACTACAATTGTTGTTAAACAACAATTATTACTGTTTTTATAAAAAATATTACTATTTCATATACATATTCATTTTTAAAAAGAATAATAATAATAATAAAACATACTAATGGCGCACCGGCCCGGTGGTGCACCATTGCTATCTAAAAAAAGATTTCTAATGGCGCACCGACGGGTGGTGCGCCATTGCTATCTAAAAAAAGATTTCAAATGGCGCACCGACTGGTGGTGCGCCATTAGTAAGCTTCCCCCCTAGCTAATTCCTCCGCCTCCCTCGCCAGATCCCCTTCGTCCCTCTCTCCCTCACCATATCAACCCGCGCGCTGCCATGACCCACGATGCCGCCACCCCGACCACTGCCGGACTCCACCCCCGCTGCCCCCGCGCCCCCGCGCCCCCACCCCCGCCGCCCCGACCCCCGCTAGACTC
>NC_041383.1:317842565-317918418 GCF_002162155.2 Triticum dicoccoides | reverse complement strand
GTACGCCCCCCCGACCCTCCTCCTCCCCTTGCCTCCTGCCTGCGCAGCTGACGGTCCCTTCTCTGTCTCGCAGGGCAAGGTCTCCGGTGCCTCTACGACACCGACGCCTCCACCGTCTATGGCGTGTGCGCCTTCTTCCACCTCCGGCCACCGCGGCCTCGCCGTCGATCCACGTCACCTCGTCAACCCCGTCCCCGCACGAGCTCGCCATCGTCTTCCTCTCGGTGAGCTGCACCGGTTCCCCTTCCCCCCTCCTTCGATTTCGTCGGCGTAGACTGTCGCACCAACGATCCCCGTGCTCCCCTCGGCCCCTGGCCGCACCCTGGCCTCGCCCAGGCGCACTCACCGCACCGCGACCGCGCCTCCACTACGCTCGGGCCGCGCCTCCACTATGTATTTTGTCCAGCCATTATTTTTAGTGCTAATTTCTCGTGTATGTGTGTATGATCGATTCTATTCTGCTTAACCTTGTGTCTTGTGTGATCGATTCTATTCTGCATAAGTGGATGGAGCATCTGTAGATGCAGGTGCTTGGTTAGCGTAAATTGCAAAGTGCAAGGGGAGGGAGTTAGTACTGATTATGGTAGGATTATGGTAGGATGAGTGTCGTAAAACTTAAACATGCTGCCAATCTTGTGGCTGCAACGGAAGAGTTCATTCAGAAAAAAATATAGGCTTTAAAGATGTTTGTGAGTTTCTAGTTCCATGCTATCAAGAGGAAGACAAGTCTTCTAGAATTGTTAAATCTAGTGATGTGATTAAAGATGACATTGCTGCTGAACCTAGTGACACCGAAATAGCTGATGTGTCTAACGGTAATTAGTCTCTGAATTTTGATAGTGCAGACTACTTCATTTCATACCTATGCAGCTTTATCTCGCCTCATAATTTGAGTTTATTTGTTTTACTGACAAGATATCCAGTTTTTGTGGTTAGATATCTAAATTGAGAAAAAACATAGCTTTTGCGGTCTTTGAGGCAAAACTTGCTTCCATGCTCTACTTTAGATAGTTCACAGACATGATACTACTCCATATACTACTACCGTATTTCATTTCAAAGTTCAAAATGCTGGTACTGAGATTCTCATTTCCAATTAGTGAGATGTTTTTCCTAGCAGTAGAAAAAACATGGCAACTTCTCTGATTTTATAAAGTTGTTCTTATATGGGTGAAACTTCACTTGTTTTTAGGCTAGTGCAGGGTGTTGCTTCTTCTGTATGGGCCAACTATGTCACAAATAAATTGTTCCTTCTTCTGTATTTGACAAGTAATGACTTGCAAAGATGATGATCATCTTGGTAGTTTGCTGGGTTTTGTCTCCGACCATTGTGTTGTGATGATATTGCAGGTACCCCGAGAGGCCCTTGAATTTGCCGGAATGTTGATTAACTTCCGTTCTGGCAAATTCGGGTACTCCATATCTCCTATTTTCAGCAAAGGTCATGCTGAAATTTTCCGTGAATTTTAGCATGACTTTGCTAAAAATAGAACATATGGGGTACTTGCGACTAATGCATGGGCCGGGGTATCTTAGTACTTAGTTAAGTAGGATCAACTGCCCCGCCATTCTTGCTGCATTAAACCATAGGTGGCAATAGAGCCAAGTGATTAGGCCCAACTTAGAATTCTCCTTAGCATCGATAATCCCTAGATGATAAACCCAACATAGGTGGCAATAGAGCCAAGTGATTAGGCCCAACCTAGGGTGCCTCGGCATCGATAAACCCTAAATGATGAAAACTTAACTTGGCTGCCCCGGATGCCACGGTGTCGATGAGAACCTAAATGATGTACGCTTAGGATTTTAGGGTGCCTCGGTGTCGACAAACCCTAAATGATAAAAGCTTAGCTTTAGGATGCCTCAGTGTCGACAAACCCTAAATGATGAGACCATGATCTTGTTCCTTGACAATAACCAACTTTTTGACCAAACTTTTTTCCTATTTAGAGCGAAACATGGCCCACAACGATGAGGCCGGCGGTTCATGCGGCAAGCAATTCTGGGAGCTGTCCTAGGAGTTGGAGAAAGAAAATCACCGCTATGAGGACGCCGCGGAAGACACTGATCCTGACTACACAACACCTAGTGGCGTCGGGGATGACACCACTAATGGCGCCGCCGAGGATGCCACCACTGATGATGGCAGCGCACACGCAGATGGCAGCCAACCGAAGAGGCAATGGAAGGACCGGCGCCCGAGTGTGCTCGGCACTGTCAGGGAGGAATTTACTGAAGTAGACTCCGACGGGAATCCGATGGTGCCCAAACAAGTAGTCAAGGGGTACTCTGTTCAGCTCGGGTGCATTCTCCGGAGCACCGTCTCGATCAACACCGAGAACCTAAGGCATAAGGACCGAGGGAATTTGCGCAGCCTCCTCTTCACGAAGCTGCACGAACGATACAAGTTCCCCGCTGAGTTTGCAAACACACGCCTCTCAGGGAATAAAGTGAACAGTGCCGCCCTCACGAGGATGAGCACGGCCATGTCTACTTGGAGAAGCACGGTGAAGGCAATGATTGAAAAAGGTGATAGTTATGACAAGATCAAGGTGAAATATCCTTTGATGAGTGAAGATGAGTTCAAGGAATTCAAGATCAAGTGCGAGAGCAGTGCAACCTCCGAATCAAGTCAGTGGGGGAAAGAAATGCGGCAGTTGAACTTAGGGGTCCACCAACTCGGTCCCGGCGGTTACAGAGTGGCGGAGCCTATATGGGACAAGGAGGACGCAGAGCGTGCCGAGCAAGGCCTACCGCCCCGCTTCGAGAAATACCGTGACAAGCAGACCAGGAACTTTCTCAGGGCCCGTTACAAGGAGGACCCGGTAACAAAGGAGCTTACCACGTATCCGAAGATCAGGGCGCTCAAGCTTGTTCTGGTAAGGAATACACCCCCGCGTAATTAGCTCCATATGGTTGCATTCTAATTAATCCCCAATATTTCTAAATGGTTCACGTTCCTTCCGCAGGACACTGAAAGCAGTAGCGCGGGGTCGTCTCAGAGCTCCCCTTTCGACACGTCTTTAAATAGGGTGTCGAACGTAATGAAAAACAAGGATAAGCTCAGTAAGCCAACGTCAGTTGGTCGTGTGGCCGGCAAAGGCTTGTGCACAAAATGGTCGTCATACTATACCGCTGGTGGGCGAAAGGAGAAAAAGACCAGCTCGGAAAGGCAGTTGCGCAAGGTTGAAGCACTCAAGGCACAAGTGGCGCGGATTCCGGAGCTTGTCCAAGAGCCCTGTTCAAGAATTCGTCCGATTAACCAGTTAACTTGCCGATTAATCCCTACTCATATGGTCACCGAGTAGCTGATAAACCGATAAATCATCCGATTAAATGATTAAATGGTCGATTTACTTGCTGATTAGCCTATTAATCCTCTACTCGCCAGCCAAACGAGCTGCTACCAGTTAACGATTTCATCAACAATGTCCAAGAGCAAGTGGAACAACAACTGGGAACGAAGCTCAACGCCATGGTGCCTACGTTTATTCATGGGCTGATGACGTGGATTGCGGGCGGCCAACAGGGGCCTCCCCCGGTTCCCAGCTTCATGGCCAGCAACTCGCACAACACGCAGGCGGCGCCATTGGTGTCTCCGGCAGAGGTGGTATTCGTGTCTCCGGCACCGGCACGGGCATTGGAGCTTAATGCACCCGGGTGTATGCCGGCTGGCACCTCGCCAGCAAGCGGCCCCTCCGTTAGTTGCACGCCCGCCGTTGGCGGTGCCTCGACATTAGCCGAGCTCGACGTCATCACAGTAACTTAGCCTCTCAGCCGAGGACTTCATCTCCTTGCCTTTGACTGGGCATCCCTAACGCCCTACATGTTTTCGCAGGGCGCCGCTGACGTTCCTTGCACTCTTCTGCACTTCATGGGCGGTGAGTTGGTCGATGTCGCCAAGGGCAGAATCGTTCAACCGGGCAACCCCATGTTCCACGGTAATACGATACCACCAACAGTGTATAGGGTTGAAGTGGTTCGGCTGCTGCCAGGCTGCGACGAGCTGTTACCTCCGATTCGACCCGCTGGGGCAGACGAAGAAGATGAGATGACCCTCATCGCCTGCGTAAGCTGGTGTCGGGGAAACTGATCCACGAACACCTATGGGGCCAGCGGACCGAGCCCCTTTCGGTTCGGCGGGGGGCGGAGATCGCACGAAGAGCAGATCGAGGCGAAGCACACGAGCAATTTACCCAGCTTCGGAGCTCTCCAGAGAGATAATACTCCTACTGTTGCTTGTCTGATTCTATTATGTTCTTGCTTGAGAGAGCTATGTGTTTCTCTGGTTTCCGAATGAGTCGAACCCCCTCTATGTTGTGCATGGGCCTCCTTTTATATGCTCAAGGGGTCACCGACAGGTGGCAACGTAAACAAGGGTACAAATGTAAAAAGCGAGGTGGTTGGTACAGTTATTTGTACAGTGTTTCCTACCAAACCCTGACGGCAGGGGACAAGGGCATTAAATGCCCGTCTGTGTCGCCCCAACAGTGCAGAAAAGGACCGTTAGGGGCGCCACCGCTCGCCACGATGGCGATCTTGTCAGCTTCGCATGCCACCGCGCACCACTGGCTGCACAGCCTCCCGCCACACGCGCCTGGAAAGGCCCCCAGAGCGACACGTTGGTGGATGTGCTGGAGCATGGGCACAGAGTGGCTGCCTGCCACGGCAAGCGCCTTGTCGCGGCCGTTGTCTTGTCGGGTCGGGAAGCTTGTCGCTCACCGGGCCCTGATATGCCTTGGTTGGTCTTCCCAGCAAGCTCCTCTTGCCGGGGCCTTGTAGCCTTGCCGGGACGCGTGGCGTGTCGCGGCAAGTTCCTTGGGATGCCTTGGTTGGCCTTCCCGGCAAGCTCCTCTTGCCGGGGCCTTGTCTCCTGAGCTTAAATACTTTGTTCTTGAATGGCTCCAAGGGAACCACGGAGGACCTTGGCGGTCGCCCGGCAAGCCTTGCCGCGGGGCGCTGCAACTGCCCATGCACAAGTTCGGGATACTAAGGTACCCCTACTCTAGTACACCGACAGGAGCCCCTGGGCCTGGGCCACACACGGTGCCGAGCGCTGTTGGGCCAGGCCCAAAACAGGGCACGGGCACACGCGGCCTGGGCCACACCGAATCTGACTCCGTATCCACCGCGCCCTCCCTAACGGCACGCGTCGAATGCGGCGTCGTGGGAGAGATCATGGGTGGATTCTTTATTCGGAAGGGCGAAACGTCCGCCCCCTCCCTCTTTATAAGCAGGGGAAACAGGGGCAGTTCGTCCCCCCCCCCCGCTGGTTGCTACTACTCCATCTTCGCAAACCTCCGCCGCTCCCCCCCTTCTTCTCCAAGCTGAGAGAGAGCAGCGCTCCGCCCCCCATTGCCACCAGCATCACCAACGCCGTCGACCTCCCCCACCACTTCCGCCATGGCTCCGAAAGCCGACAAGGGGAAGGGTGTGAAGTCGGCCGAGGCGCAGCGGCTCGTGGCGCTGCGGAAGGAGCGGGCGATCTTCTCCCCTCAGCTCGGTGCGCAGGAGCTCCAAACGGGTACCCATTCTTCGCGCTGTTCTTCTATTGCGGGCTCTGCCCGCCCTTGTCGGAGTTCTTCTGTGACATAATGAACACCTACGGGCTCCGCCTCCTTGATTTCACCCCCAACGCCGTTCTGACCATGGCAGTTTTCGCACATTTGTGCGAAAACTTTGTCGGAGTCCACCCCAATGTAGCCCTTTTCCGCCACTTCTTCATGCCTCGGGTCGAGAGAGGAGAGCCGCTTGCCGGAGGGATCGCCTGGGTCTCGAGGGTCGGCAAGAAGGAAGCGTATCTGGAGGGTGAACTTCGCAGCAAATGGGAGGAGTGGAGAGCGGAGTGGTGCTGGATCGTCGAGGAGAACCCGCAGCCGTTCACTGCTCTGCGCCAAGCCCCAATCGTGCGCGGCAACGATTAGAGCAACGTGGCCCCGGAAGACGACAGATTGAAGATCGCCGTCACCCGAATCCTTCGCCTTAGGCTTGCCGGGCTCACTGTAGGCGCCGTCGGCGCAGATTTCCTTCGACGCCGCATCGCCCCCCTACAGGAGAGGGGGAGACCCGCCTGGGAGTTCAAGAACTCGGCGGATATAATGCGGCTACGTCCGGGCCTCAACTACAACTTAGCCGTCCTGGAGTTGGATGCAATGCTTCTGGAGCTGTTCAAACGCGACCCCCAGCACCCATTCGTTTTGCCGAGGAGCGTCGTTCCATTGTGCAATAATTCATCGCTTGACCGGATCCACGCCATGATGCCGTTGTGCGATTCCCACGGAATCATTCCAACTTGGCAAGAGCCTGCGGATGACGTCGTGCGGGCGTTCTTCGACAACTTGCAAGAAGTGCCGGTCCGCACCGACGAGCAGAAGAGCCTCACCCGTGACACCACCGACACGGAGCTGCAGCGCATCGCCACCAGGACAGAGGAGGCTGCGGCGGCAGCTGCCGCGGGCGCGTTCGGGTTCACCGTAGAGGAGGCAGAGGCGGCAAGCCTTGCCGAGCGCGAGGAGTTTGCTGGTGAGGAAGATCTTGCCGGCCCTGAGGCTGAGCCAAGCGAGGCCGGCGAGGAAGAGCCCGAGCCTTCAGACAGCTTGCCGTAGGCGGAGCCCCCGGCCCCGCCAAGAAGGCGTCTTCGCAGGGCTGCTGACGTAGCGGGGCGGCAGACGGGTCAACAGCCACCGAGCCGCGCGACACGCTCTACCGCGGCAAGCAATGTAGCCGCGGGAGCGCCTCACGCTGCTGCGGCAACTGGAGCGGGATCTTTCCGGTCCACCGCCGCCGCTCCCGCCAAGCGGGCAAGGGATCCTACTCCTCCGCCTCGCCGCACTGGAGGGGAGGCGGACTTCGATCTCTCCGCACTTAGCTCCGACGAGGAGGAAGAAGAGTAAGTTTCTTTGGTGCTCTTGTAGCTCTTCAATTCTTGTTGTTTTTGTCTTGTATCTGACTTGCTTCGATCTGAATCCATTCCTTTTCAGGACGCTGGCCAAGAGAGCGGCGAAGAGAGCCAAGGCCCCGGTGATTGTCATCGAAGATGATCCCACCGTGTCAGCAGGTGGTGTGTCTGAGACCACGTTGACGGACCCTGCAGCCACTCCCCAAAGCAGCCCCCAGTGCAGCCCCCAGCGTAAGTTTGTAGTTTACTTCCTCCTGTCGGGCGCGCATGGGTGCTTTTTTCTCTACTGATATTTTGCTTGTTGATTTGTGTAGGAGCAGAATAGCCTCACCAGGAGGGCCCGGAAGCCGCCCCCGAAGTGCCATCCGCTTCAACTACGCCACCAAGGGAGGACTCCCCAGCAAGGGACAGTTCTCCGGCAAGGGATGGCACCAGTGATCCTCCGGCGGTCGAGACCGCGACCGCAGATCCTAGCACAGGTAATCTCCTTTCCTGGAAACTTCCCTTGGGCTCTTTTTCTTCTGAATTTCCTTTCTTGGGTTTTTGCTTGACTTTTCTCCCTTCTTCGTTCTTCAGATCCATCTGCTCCGGAGCCAATGGAGACTGAGGACGCCGGCGAGGAAGGCGCGCGTGGCAGCAACGACGATGCCGCCGTCAACGAAGAAAGGGCCGGTGCTGATGAGCCCGCCGGCGAAGAGGCCGCCAAGGCTGCCGCCGCAGAGGCTGGCGAGGAGTCAGGCAATCGCACTGACGGCCCTGTGGCCGCAAGAGCGCCAGGCGCTGCGCCGACCGCCGATCCCTCCGCCGCTGCCGTGGAGCCAGGCTCCGAAGAGCCCCAGCCCGGCGCCTACTTGAAGGCCGGCGACGGTATCTTCATCAAGCTTCCCTGGGCGTCGAGCTCCAGGGCACCGGTTAAAGGAGAAGCTTTCGATGAGGAGCTGCTCGCCTCCGCCGGGCTATCGTTGGTCGATGCGCCAAGCAGCAGCAGTGGTGAGCGACTCGCGGAGGAGCTCCGGGGCCTCAATCAAGAAGCTCTCCGGTCCCTGGCACAGGAGCGGGAGCGACTCGCCGAGGAGTGTACAGCCTTCCTTCTTGAGAAGGCCGAAGCTGAGGAGGAGCAAAGGCTTGCTGCCGAGAAGCAGTCCGTGCGAGAAGGCGAGTTGGTGCAGCGGAAGGCCAACCTTGACAGCTACGAGGAGGAGCTTGCCGAGCGCGAGCAAACGATTGGCGGGGCGCTCAAGGAAGCAAAGGACGCCGCCGCAGCTGCCGAGGCCGCCAAGAAAGAGCTGGAGGTGAGGGTAGCGTAGCTGGAGGCTGATCTCCGGGCGAGCGGCGAGGAGCTCGCTGCGCTCAAGCGTGAGCGCGAGAAGGATGCTGCCGCTCATGGTGAGCTGCAAGGCCTTCTCGCAGAGAGGAGCAAGGAGCTCAGCGCCGCCAGGGATTCCAAGGCGGATCTCGAGCTGAAGCTGGCCACATTGACTCAGACGTTGGACGCCGCCAGGGAGCAAGAAGTGACCTTGTCGGAGAAGATCGAGGCCGACAAGGCACTGCTGGCGAGCATCGCTGTTAAACAGAACTCATTCAGGGAGACGGTGGAGCATTGGACCGAGGGTCTGGTGAATATCGCCGCAGTCATCGATGAGGAGCTGGCGCAGTTGGGGATGGAGTACTTTGGGTATCCTTCCAACGAGCATCTCCAACCCAGCGCCAAGCTCAGCATGTTCTTCAAGGGCGTGGCGACGGCGCTCCAGTGACTCTTGGAGAGGATCCCAAAGCAGTTGGCCGATGAGTCGCGCAGGATTTGCGCGGGGGCTCTCCAGAAGGTGCTGATGAAGGTGGCCTTCCGCAACCCAGGCCTCAACCTCACCAACGTCCTCAAGTCCTTGCCGCCTGACGCCGATCTGGATGCACTCAAGGCCCTTGTCGCACCCATTGTGGACAAGGTGAGCGAGATCAAGAGGGTTGAGGGCGATCGCGTAGACTAGGCCGCCCGTTTTCTCTTTCTCCTTGTCGCTGCTAGCCATATTATAAGATCAATCTGTTAGATCTGCGACAAGTTATTCTGTAATATAACTCTATTTTTGGTATCAATCACTACGTTATTTCCTTTACTAGATTCCTTCCTTTGTATGTTTTTACCCCACGCTTTTAGGGAACTTGTCGGCGCAGGCACCCGAGCCGCGAGCGCTAAGTGCGGGACGTCAGCAGCCTGCTGGCGGTGCCGCTTCCGACAAGAAACCTTGTCGCGACTAGATGCAGCACACTTAAGTTGTTGAGCGGACTCGAAACAAAGTAAGGGCGCAACTAGCTACGAGTTGGTTCCTCTGCGCACAGGTTTTCCATACAAAGCACGGTCGTTCAAGGAAGATAACTTAAAATTTTAAACCAATTGCTCAAACTTTGGAAACTTAGCTTTTCTGTCGTTTGCTTCCTGGCAAGGTTTCCGTCAAGGCGAAACTTTCTTGAACGACGCCTGTTCCACATCATTATCTTCTCCTCCCCCCCCGGCAAACTTGTGCGCGAGGGAATCTTCCTTCCTTTGAGAAAAAGAAAGAAGAGAAAATAACGATATGGAGCCTTACGGCTCGTTATTGCTTACCGGGGGTAGGTGCTGCACAAAGTGTCAGATAATGCATGCAAATATATGGAAAAAAAGCATGAAATTGACAAGATGTGCGGAGCACATGAGCTTTACTTGTGCATGGGATCTGCGCCCGGCTTTGTATAAAGGATTACATGCAATATCGGCAAGACTTGTACAAAAGGTGGTTGCCGGAACAGGTTCCGGCCCTATGGGTAAAACTTACGAAGATGCTCAATGTTCCAGGAGTTGCTCACCGGAATGCCATCTTCAGTCTCAAGGCGGACAACGCCGGGCCTAGTAACTCGTTTCACCCGGTAAGGGCCTTCCCACTTTGGCGTCAACTTGTTGGAATTCTTGGCGGACTGAACGCGCCGAAGAACAAGGTCGCCTTCCTCAAAGCTTCTGGCTTTAACTTTGCGGCTATGGTAGCGGTGCAAAGCTTGCTGGTATCGAGCAGCTCGTACAGCAGCCTGAAGACGATCTTCCTCAAGGAGCAGCAAGTCATCTTGTCGCAGCTGCTCTTGCTCAAGCTCATCATAAGCGAGCACTCGAGGTGACCCGTATACGAGTTCCGTGGGGAGAACTGCCTCTGCTCCATAGACTAGAGCGAAAGGTGTCTGGCCAGTGGCTCGATTTGGCGTCGTCCTGATCGACCAAAGAACCACCGGCAGCTCGCCGATCCTATTTCTTCCGCACCTATGCAGCCTATCGAAAGTTCTGGTCTTGAGCCCGCGCAACACTTCAGCATTTGCCCTCTCCGCTTGACCGTTGCTTCTCGGATGAGCAACAGAAGCGAAGCAGATCTTGGCGCCAAGATCTTGGACGTACTACATGAAGGTGCGGCTCGTGAATTGCATGCCGTTGTCGGTGATGATCCTGTTAGGGATCCCGAAACGGCAAACAATCGACCTGAAGAACTTGATTGCTGACTGTGCTGTCACCTTCCTCACTAGTTCCACTTCCGGCCACTTTGTGAACTTGTCGATTGCAACGTACAAGTACTCAAAGCCCCCGACAGCTCGGGGAAAGGGGCCGAGGATATCGAGCCCCCAGACCGAAAATGGCCAGGATAAAGGGATCGTCTGGAGAGCTTGAGCTGGCTGGTGTATCTGCTTGGAATGGAACTGGCACGCTTCACACATGGTTACTTGTGCAGTTGCATCCTGGAGGGCTGTCGGCCAAAAGAAACCTTGCCGGAACGCTTTGCCGGCAAGTGCTCTTGCGCCAATGTGGTGGCCACATATGCCTCCATGTATCTCTGCCAACAACTTTTGTCCGTCTTCCCGGCAAATACACTTCAATTTCACACCGTTGAGTCTTCTTCTGTACAGTATGCTATCGACAAACTAGTACATACTTGACTGCCGGGCTACTTTTTCCGCTTCTTCTTGCTCTTCGGGAAGCTCTCCTGTCTGTAGGAAATGGACAATCTGTTGTGCCCATGCTAGAGCTTGTGGCTCGACAACAAGGAATAAAGGCACATCTGCTGCTGCGGGAACATCCGCTTCTACGGCGAGCACCTGCGGCTCAGCCGGAGCTTGATGTTCGCCGGCAAGCTTGCCGGAGCAAAGCTTGTCGAGAGCGTCTGCTACGACGGAACAAACCATAAGGCTTGCCGGAGCAGATTGCTCCTCAGCATCCTTGGCGTTGATCTTGGGGACCTTCTTGACAGCGGCTTCAGGGAGCTCTGCCGGAAAATAGTCACCAGAAATCAACTTCCTCTTCTTGTTCTGTCCAGTTGATGGCGTTACGGACGGTTGAGTCAGCCTGAGCACAAAGATCCCTGGTTCCACAGGTAACTTTAGTGCGGCGCACTTCGACAGGCCATCAGCAATGTCATTCTGAGCTCTCGGAACATGTTCCATCTGTAGGCCGTCGAAGTGCTCTTCTAGCTTTCTCACTTCATCAACATATGCTTCCATCAATGGACTCTGATAGTTCTCGTTCACTTGGCGGACGACAAGCTGTGAGTCACCCCGGACAATGAGCTTCTTGATTCCAAGGTCTGCTGCGATCCTGAGACCGGCAAGCAATCCTTCATACTCTGTAGTATTGTTGGTTGCTTTCTCCTTGGGAAAGTGCATCTGGACTACGTACTTGAGGTGCTCTCCGGTGGGTGCGACAAGCAGCACGCCCGCACCGGCGCCTTGCAGCGAGAAGGCACCATCAAAGTACATCAGCCACTCTTTGCTCGCCTCCTTGACGGGGATGCTCATCTCTGGAATTTCTTCATCTTGTGTTGGCGTCCAATCTGCTATAAACTCTACCAATGCTCTGCTTTGGATAGTTGACGTACTTTCAAACTTGAGGCCAAAGCTTGACAGTTCCAGTGCCCACTCGACAATCGTGCATGTTGCTTCTGGATTTTGCAGTATCCTCTTCAGCGGAAAACGAGTGACGACTGTGATCTCATGCGCTTGGAAGTAATGGCGCAGCTTTCTCGAGGCCATGAGAAGGCCGAAAAGCAATTTCTGCACACCAGAGTACCTTGATCTAGCCCCGTGCAGAAGGGAACTGACAAAGTAAACTGGGCGCTGTACCATTCTCTTCTGCATCTTGTCATGCTCCTGCGCAGATCCATCCTTGTCGGGACCAGAGCTTGTCGGCGAAGCCCCCTGCTTGTCGCTGGATGCATCTGTCGTGGTTGCCGGCTCATCATCTGCCTTCCTCTCCGCCACTAACGCAGCACTAACCACTTGATTGGTTGCCGCTATATACATCAGCAACTTCTCTTGTGGCTTAGGTGCGACAAGTGTTGGAGGGGAGGACAGGTACCTCTTCAAGTCCTGCAGCGCAGCCTCCGCTTCCGGAGTCCATTTCATTGGACCTGCCTTTTTCAATATTTTGAAAAATGGCAGGGCGCGCTCAGCAGATCTAGAGATAAACCTACTGAGAGCAGCCACGCAACCGACAAGCCTTCGTACATCCTTGACGCGCTTTGGTGCTTCGATCTGCTCAATGGCCTTGATCTTGTCGGGATTGGCTCCAATTCCGCGTTGAGACACAAAGAACCCGAGAAGCTTGCCAAAAGGGACTCCAAACACGCACTTCTCGGGATTAAGCTTGAGGTTGATCTTGCGCAGATTTGCAAATGTCTTGTCCAAATCTTGAATCAGGGTCGCCCTGTCCTTGCTCTTGACCACTAGGTCATCCATGTAGGCTTCCACATTTCTGTGCATTTGTGGCTCAAAAGCATGATGGACTACCCTTGCAAATGTTGAACCAGCATTCTTCAAACAGAAAGGCATCCGTACGAAACAGTACGTGCCACACGGGGTGATGAATGCGGTCTTCTCCTCATCCTCTTCTGCCATGAAGATCTGATGGTATCCTGAGTATGCATCAAGAAATGAGAGCAAATCACATCCGGACGTGGAGTCAACAAGCTGATCGATGCGCGGCAAGGGAAATGGGTCTTTGGGACAAGCTTTATTGACGTCGGTAAAGTCGATACAAAGCCTCCATTTTCCATTAGCCTTGCGCACGACTACAGGATTGGCCAACCACGTAGGATGGAGCACTCCTCTGACAAGCCCTACTGCTTCCAACTTCTTGATTTCTTCTGCGATGAATTCTTGGCGCTCCACTGCCTGTTTCCTGACTTTCTGCTTGACGGGCCGCACATGAGGACAGACGGCAAGGTGGTGCTCAATTACTTTCCTGGGAACACCGGGGATGTCAGACGGTTGCCATGCAAACACATCGGCATTCGCCCGTAGGAAAGCAACGAGCGCGCTTTCCTATTTGGGGTCGAGAGTGGCACTGATGGTGAAGGTACCACCAGTGCCGTCCTCCTTGGCGGACACCTTCTTGGTCTCAGGTGGAGCAGCCATTGCCTTCTTACACTTGCCGGTGGAGCTCGATGGTGCGTCCTCGACGGTAGCGCAGCACTCCGAAGAGGTGCGCTTGCCGGAGTGGGCATCAGAGCTCTTGCCGGACTTGGTCTTCTTCTTTCCCCCGGGAGCTTCAGCGGCAAGCGACTTGCGATCTGTTGCGGCTGTTGCTTCCCGGTAGATCTTGTCGGCACAGATAAGAGCATCCTTGTTGTCGCTAGGGATAGAGATGACACTTATCGGGCCTGGCATCTTCAGCATGTTGTAGGCATAGTGAGAGGCTGCCATGAACTTGGCGAGTGCTGGACGACCGAGTATCCCATTGTAGGGTAATGGAAAATCATCAACGTCAAAAGTGACCCTCTCAGTCCTGAAGTTCAGCTCGCTGCCAAATGTTACCGGCAAAGTGATATTTCCCTTCGGCTTGCTCCTTCCCGGGTTGATTCCTTGAAATGTGCCGGTTTCTTCGAGCTCGCTGTCAGGGATCTGGAGTTTCTGGAGCACCGCGGAGGAGATCAGGTTCAAGCCGGCCCCGCCATCAACTAACATCTTAGTGACCTTGAGGTTGCGGATTGTTGGCGAAACCAACATCGGCAAGCACCCGACCGCAGTTATGCGATCAGGGTGGTCCTCAATATCAAAGATGATAGGCGTGCTGGACCATTTCAAAGGCTTGCGTGACTCGACGGGTGGTTCTGCTGCATTAACTTCCCGCACCCACTTCTTGAGCTGGCGGTGCGAAGTATGCAGAGAAGCATCGCCGTCAACGCACAGGACCTCTGTGGCTTTCTGGAACTCCTGCTCATCAGTCTCCTCATCATCCATGTCTTCATTGCCGTCGTCATCTTCATCCTTGTCGTGGCCGCGAGGAGGTCTGTCTCCTTGCCGCTGCTTGGCCTTGCCGCGGCGTCCTCCTCGGCCGGGACGTTTCTTGCCGGATCCTCCAGCACCTTCCTGGGCCTTCTCCTTGTCGCGCCGCTCGTATTCAGCTTTCTGTTGCTCAACAAGCTGCTCAACTTTCTTGCAGATCTGGAGATCGTGGCCCTTGGTGCGGTGGATCTTGCAGTACTGCTTGTTGGTGCCGTCCTGCTTGTCGGCGACCGCCACCTCCGCGGCAACCTCCTTGCTGGAGTCACCAGCTTTGGCTTTCTTGGCACGACCACCATTGCCGGACTGCTCAACAACTAGCACCTCTTTTCCTTTCTTCCTCCTGGTGTTCCGCCGCCGGTTTTTCCTTGCCGGGGCTGCATCCTCACTGTCAGATCCTCCTGCTCCTATGTTCTCTCCAGGGAGTCTCCTCCCTTCCTCAGCGTGCGCACACTTGTCGGCTAGGGCATATAGCTCGCTGACATCTCTGATCTTGCACATCGCCATTTCCTCCCGCATCCTGCGGTTTCGCACGTTCTGATGGAACGCGCTGATCACCGCGACAGGGTGGACATCTGGGATGTTGTGCTGCACGCTACTGAATCTCTGAATGTACTTGCGCAGGGGTTCTCCTTCCTTCTGGGCGAGCAGATGAAGGTCACTCTCTTGGCCATGAGGCTTGTGGCCGCCTGTGAAGGCGCCGACAAACTGATGGCACAGATCAGCCCAGGAGGATATGGAGTTATCCGGCAAGTGCATGAGCCAGGATCTGACATTGGGCTTGAGCACCAGCGGGAAGTAGTTGGCAAGGATCTTGTCGTCCCGTCCCCCAGCAGCCTGCACCGTAATGGTGTAGATGCTGAGGAACTCCGACGGATGCGTCTTGCCGTCGTACTTCTCCGGTACGTCTGGCTTGAAGTTCTTCGTGCTGGGCCACTGGACTTGCCGCAGCTCACGGGTGAACGCAGGGAAACCTACCGCGTACGGCAAGTCGCCTGGTTCCCCTGGCGCATGCATGTCAACAGAGGGCCCAGCGCGCTTGTCGGATTGACATCGCGCTTCTCGTTGGCGCTCGATGCGAGTACAAGCATCTTCTTGCTATCAATCGTGAAGAACTTGGCGCTGATCGCGACAAGCTCGTGGATCCGATGATGCGGTGGAGTCGCTGTCGAGGTGGATCCGGCGAGTCGGCGATCTTGGCCTTCGGGGTGGTGATTGCATGGTTGTTGCACCCCCACCAGTTTCGTCGCCACCGGCTCGCGCCTGGCAACCCTGCCACGGCAGCAACGCGCTCGGCTGCCGCGGAGTGTCGCCGTTGGCGTAGCCGATGAGACTCTGAATGGTGGCCCTCCATTCATCGATCTTGTCTGACGTTGGAGGGTAATCCAGGAGCAGTTGAGCTCGCGCCAAAGCTTCTGCCGGAGTGGTGGGTGGTAGTGGCAGACGGCGCGAGGAGCGGGATGTGCTCGGACTTCTAACTATGTTAGAAGGAGCATTTTCCCGTCCGGGCGACCATGTCCCGCTCGTGCTGGCACGTTGGCGTGCATGCTGGTCTTGAGCGCCCCGGGATCCACCAGCTTGATCTTGGCCCAACAAACGTATGGTACTGCGAGTACCATGACGCTGTCGGTCCTGTGCCTCCTGAGATGGGCGCGGAACAAGTGCGGACGTCGAGGTCTGTGCCGCCTTGCCTTTGGGCCTGGCAGCGTCGTGAGCTTCCTCGTCGATGTCCGTCCTTCCGCCGACGTCTACCCCACCACCCGTTTGCTCCGGTGGCGGTGGGATCGACGTGGACGGAACTGCTGCCTCCGAAGCCTTCTTCTTTGGTGGCATGTTGATGAAGAAAATGAAGATCTAGCTCATGTGAACACCGGATCAGGTTCACACAGCCTCGACGCCCCCTACCTGGCACGCCAAAGATGTCGGGGAAACTGATCCACGAACACCTATGGGGCCGGCGGACCGAGCCCCTTTCGGTTCGGCGGGGGGCGGAGGTCGCACGAAGAGCAGATCAAGGTGAAGCACACAAGCAGTTTACCCAGCTTCGGAGCTATCCGGAGAGATAATACTCCTACTGCTGCTTGTCTGATTCTATTATGTTCTTGCTCGAGAGAGCTATGTGTTTCTCTGGTTTCCGAATGAGTCGAACCCCCTATGCGTTGCGCATGGGCCTCCTTTTATATGCTCAAGGGGCCACCGACAGGTGGCAACGTAAACAAGGGTACAACTGTAAAAAGCGAGGTGGTTGGTACAGTTATTTGTACAATGTTTCCTATCTAACCCTGACGGCAGGGGACAAGGGCATTAAATGCCCGTCTGTGTCGCCCAAATAGTGCAGAAAAGGACCGTTAGGGGCGCCACCGCTCGCCACGATGGCGATCTTGTCAGCTTCGCATGCCACCACGCACCGCTGGCTGCCCAGCCTCCCGCCACGCGCGCCTGGAAAGGCCCCCAGAGCGACACGTTGGTGGATGCGCTGGAGCGTGGGCACAGAGTGGCCGCCTGCCGCGGCAAGCGCCTTGCCGCGGCCGTTGTCTTGTCGGGTCTGGAAGCTTGTCGCTCACCGGGCCCTGATATGCCTTGGTTGGTCTTCCCGGCAAGCTCCTCTTGCCGGGGCCTTGTTGCCTTGCCGGGACGCGTGGCGCGTCGCGGCAAGTTCCTTGGGATGCCTTGGTTGGCCTTCCCGGCAAGCTCCTCTTGCCAGGGCCTTGTCTCTTGAGCTTAAATACTTTGTTCTTGAATGGCTCCAAGGGAACCATGGAGGACCTTGGCGGTCGCCCGGCAAGCCTTGCCGCGGGGCGCGGCAACTGCCCGTGCACAAGTTCGGGATACTAAGGTACCCCTACTCTAGTACACCGACAGCTGGCCCCTGCTTTGGCCGAAGAGCCAGATTCGTTTGGGGGCGGGGGACACCACCCAACGGACAAGACCACCAGTCGTGGCGGCGCCAAGCCATGGCAAGAACTCCGCATTGCTACCGGACCTGCCGGACATCCCTATGGCACAGGATCCGGACATGCATATGGCACAGGATCCGGACGACGACGACAACAACGACGGTACATTTACCAACGTCGATAAGTACTTTGCCGAACATGGGTACGCTGACGAGTTCTGCGGGCCTCTTTCTCAATAACCCAACCAAGACAACCGCGATCTAGCTTGTACGGCGGAGAAATCAAATTGCAACAGGCGTCGTCTGGCGTTCAGTTCTCAGGAGACGCCTCCAGCTCCTGCCTTCACCGAGCCTCAGATAGCTGAGGTGCGAAATATTATCAGCCCCAACACGCTCAAGAAGGTGGTCTGTGAGCAGAACTCGGTTCCATTACAGGAGATCAAGAAGAAGGGACGGAAATGAAAGACGAACAAGGGCACCGGTGCGAGCCAGCTGGCACCAAGTTCGATCCGTGCTCAGGACGGGCCACCTTCACCTAAGGATATCTCGAGGAGGGTGCATGTGGCGGGTAGGGCGATGCTACTGACAAATATGCTCAATGCTGCAACCGGTGTTATGCGGTGTCTGCACGATAGTGTTCTTTCTTTGGAGAAGTGGCATCTCAGAGAGAATGATGTGGCATACCCGGTTTCGTGGCCAAGGTGCCAGAGCGCAAGGGCTTTGTGGAAGGCGACATCGGGTACGATCGTCCTGCGGTTTGATGACATCTTTGCTATGTTTAACCTTCATCCGTTGCACTACACCTTCGTTCGGCTGTTTTCACTAAGTATGGAGATGCGGATCATTAGAGACAAGACCCCGGACATCGTGATAGTCGACCCCTTCTACATGCGTGCAAAGCTCTTGAGCAGCGCTGGGGACCGCCAAGTCGCGAGTTCACACCTCGAAGGCGTCATTCTGGCAAACCCAGATAAGGATAACTTCCTTGTGTCTTACTTTCCCGAGTAAGTCATCCCTTAACCGCCCCGTAACATATGATTTCTTAGATTTCGATCGTTCTTTTTTTCTAACATTCCATGTTCTGTGCAGTGACACACATTGCACACTCATCCTCTTAGGCCCAAAATATTCCATGGCCACGTATTTCGACCCGAACCATAACTCCAAGATAGACTACACAAATATCAAGAAAGTTCTTGATCATGTTCTCCCCGGCTACGCCAAATCTGGAGGTACCTTCTCCAGGGCAGTTCGTAAGTACGGCAAGCACATGTTCTCCCACAATACGAAGTTCTACTGCGTCAAGCAGCCGCCTGGCGGTCAGAAGGATGCCTTCTACGCCCTCCATCACATGCGGGCGATCGTAAGGGACCATCATCACCTTCTGCTACCAGATAATCTCAAAGATTGGGCCGTGAGCTTGTCGGCAATCTAGGGCGCGGACATCAGACAAGAATTCTTTCGCATCCAGTCGGAGTTTGCGGACATCATCCATCAAGATGTACTTCATACCTAGGGGCAGTTCTTCCTCAGATATCAACCATCCAATAGTGAGATAGACGGAACGCTAGAAATGCAGGCTGACAATGACCGCGATTTCATGACCATCACGACATACGGCGGCTTCATTCATGCTCCTATCCCATGAGTCGAGTCGAAAGTAGTGATGTGTAGTTCTGAAACATTGATCGGCTCATGTTGTAATTAAACTTTAATGAATTCGTATGTCTCTTTGGTTTGGACAGTCGTTCAACTTAGATGCAATCAATGCTATTTATTAGTAGGACCATGAATCGTGCTATTAATGTCTTGCTTTTCTCCTTCGATCCTTTTGTTGCATACTTACATATTGCTTATGTATTGTCTGTTGTTTGGGTTGTGCATAGAGATGCCGTCGTATGTCGTGTACAAGGGTAAGGTTCCCGGAGTCTACAACGACCGGGAGGAGTGTCGGAGACAGGTTCACCATTTCAGCGGTAACAGTTACAAAGGGTACACCACTAGGGCGGAGGCGGAATCTAGATACACCCGCTATCTAGCGGGAGAGAGGAGGGAGCGTTGGAGGAACCAGATGAAGACCAGTTTGATCGCGATGATGCTCATCGTGATGACCGCAGCTCTCTTCTATGTGATGGTAGTTAAGATGATCGATATCGACTTGTAATGTGAAGACAAACTCGATACTCGCGGTCTTGAGACTTGTAATGTTTTATCTTTGTTCGGTCTTTTGAATTCGGAGACTAATATGATGAATTGTATTCGGAGACTAATCTTCTATTGTATTTGATGAATCCGCTATTGCTGTGTGCTGCTGTCTATATTCTGTCCAATAATATATTTTGTAACCTATGCAAAAATCAGAAAAGTAAAAAAAATTAAAACCTAATATTCATACTAATGGCGCATCACCTGAAGGTGCGCCATTAGTATGCCAAGGGATACTAATGGAGCATCACTACAAAGTGCGCTATTAGTATGACAAAGCACATGGTTACGTCTGGCCTCCTGGGAGGCATACTAATGGCGCATGGTGTTACATACTAATGGCGCACTGCGTGGTGCGCCATTAGTATACCAGATACTAACGGCGCACCGGTGGTGCGCCATTAGTAAAAAATACTAGTGGCGTGATACTAATGGCGCACAAGTAGTGCGCCATTAGTAGGCAAAACTGGTGCGCCATTAGTAGGCCTTTTCCTAGTAGTGATCTGCTTGATGAATTAAGTGGCTCTACCACATTTTTAAAGTTGATTTGCATAGTTGACATCATCAAATTCGTATGAAATTGGGAGATGAATGGAAAACAACATTTAAAACAAAGTTTGGCTTATATGAGTGGTTAGTCATGCCTTTTAGGTTAACTAATGCACCTAGCACTTCCATGAGATTAATGAACGAAGTTTTGCAACCTTTCATTGGATGATTTGTGGTAGTCTATTTTGATTATATACTGATTTATACCGGATCTTTGGAGGACCATTTGGACCATTAATGTGTTGTTTCTATTGCTCTACATGATGCACATTTGTTTGGTAACCTTGGGAAGTGCACCTTTTGCACCAACCAAGTATTTTTTTCTTGGCTATCACTAGAAAAAAAGACACATCCGTGACATTATGCCCTGAACGAAAAACAAATCGGTTATGCTTATGACACTTCTATGACAATAACTGTGACGAAAACACGTATCATCACAGATGTGGTGGGCTCTTACTTCTAAGAAAAAATCATGACAAAAACATGGTAGAAGAAAGGGCGAGGAAAATATCAGGGAGTTCCCAGTTAAGGTGGGTGGTTGGGGCCGAGCGACGCACTGTTGTTTGCGTGTTTCTCTTGTACACTCGTTGGTGCGAGGCGTTGGCTAAAAGAACCTGAGTGATTGCACTAGCTATGTTACTGAACCCGAGCAGTCGATCCCTTGACTATTAACTGAACCCGAGCGATTCATTCGCTGTTGATTTCACCCAAGGGATTCCTTCACTTCTGTTGCTGTTGCTGCTAACTGAACCCGAGTGATCGATCACTTCTGCTGCTTACCGAAGCTGATCGAGCCCTCGAACGAGACGTAGCAAGCGGGTGTTGGGTTGCCTCTTGATGAACAATGATCATTTCTACCGTGCGTGCGGTACGTAGAACGAGTTGAGACGTGGCGAGTCGAGACGGTTGGTTGTGGGGGTTGGATGAACAGGACCCCGTGGTAGTAGGCGGTTGCCGCTAGATGAATAGGACTCCAAGGAGGCTGCCACACCCCGGCCGGTTGGGGTGGATGAACAGGAGCCCATGGAGGCTTGATGAACAAAATCCAGTGGAGGCTGGATTAACAGTAGCCCGTGGATGAACAATAGCTGGTGGAGGCAGGAGGAAGTCGCGATGGATGAACAGTAGCAGGTGGAGGCTGGAGGAAGTCGACGATGGATGAACAATAGCCCATGGAGGGTGGAGTGAGGCAGTAGATGGTGGATGAACAGTAGCCCGTGGAGTCCCCTTTTGCGGTACGCCACACCCCTCCCAATGAATAGGACCCTGTTTCGAGCATAGGCGCTCCTACAAAAGTCTGTTTCCTCCGTTTTGTGGTACGCCACACCCCTCCCGATCAATAGGACTCCATTTCGATCGTAGGCGCTCGAACAGAAGTTTGTTTCCTCCATTTTACGGTATGCGAGACCCCTCCCAATGAACAAGATCCCGTTTCGACCATAGGCGGTCGAACAGAAGGCCATTTCCTCTGTTTTGCGGTACGCTAGGCCCCGTTTTGGTTGTTTTGTCCAAGCCGGTTAGCTCCTGATGAACATGACGCATTCCGTTGCCTCCCAATGAATACAACGCAATTTCTCTGTTCTGACCTAGTCGGTTGGCTGCCGATGAACAGAACGTTGTTATATCCGTCCACTGTCTCTCCATGTACACGTGTCGTGGCCATACGTATGCGTGAGTAGGTGTTCGATACACCACCCATATGTATGTGCGTGGCCGTATTTTTGGGATGTGGTTGTACGTATATGTACGCCGGGGGCTCTTCTACTGCACGTGTTACTGCTTGCTCAGCCACGGTTCATCATTGCAAAGAGACCGATTGAAAAATATGTACGTACACATTCACGACCAGACAGACAACGCTATGTATGCTTTCAGTAGATGGGTCCCAGCTGTCATGAAGGATAAGGACACACTTCCTTTCGTGTGAACATATAGCTGGTGGGCCCCAGCTGTCAGGGGAGGAATCATTTTTTCCACATAATATGGAGGCACTTCCTTGTGTTCGAAGATGTGGCTGGTGGGTCCAGCTATCAGCCTCTCTGACTAAAGTCCTCTTCCAATGACTGTCGTTCATTGACCTTGTTGACCACGCCGCACCGAGAGCATCATGGCGATGGACTAAGGCGAGGCCTCGGAAGGGAACGACGCGGAGCCAGGGAAGATGACGCAGGTGGATGCCCATGCGGAGGGGAGTATGAGGGTTCACTGCTTCGGCTGCGGTGTAAGGTTATTGTCCCGGATAATAACAGTGGATGTTGGCGAGTAGAGGGAAGGCCTGGCCAGTGGTATTATGGTGGGCAGTGAGGCCTGCACGGCAGCACAGCCAGCCATGGGAGGAAGGAGCAGGCGGTACGGTGGGCTCTAGTTTGGGTCATTGGAGCAAGAAGACCAGAGGTTGAAGACACAGCACGGCCGTTGGATTAACATCCAACGGTCACTACAACTAGATTTGTTTATTGACTAAGTTGACAAAGCCCTGTCTATGCATCAACTTAGTAGGTCCACAAGTTAGTCTCCATATCTGATGGATCCCATCGACCACGACCACGAGGAGGGCACCCACAAAGGTTCTTCCAAGGTGAAACAGCCCATCTGTGACATTTGCACCATGGGTATGTGCTCTTCCAACTAGAAGGATCCCGTCCATGAAATGTGAGCCAACATCCTATCAGCAAATCTTACCTTTTCTAGCTTGCCAACCCATACCCTTTGTTGTAGGAGCATTTGCCGTACGATGCTATAACTATGCATGTTTGGTTTTTCAGTTATGCAAAAATGTATTGTTCAATAGGGTTATATGATGTTTAAGTATGAATTGTCCACTTCAATTTCACGAATGGCTATATTTGGTTGTTTATAGTGAGTAGATACCTTGTTTATCTGCGTTTGGTTGTTAGGTTGGTTGCAGTGAGCCTTGTTTATCCGTATTTGGTTCTTAGGTTCCTTTTTTAGCATTTGTCCAGTTTTCAACCAGATTCCTTGTTTATCTATATTTGCTTGTTAGGTTGGTTGAAGTGAGCATTTGTCCAGTTTTCAAGCATATGCCTTGTTTATCTTTATTTGCTTGTTAGATTGGTTGGAGTGAGACTCTGTCCAGTTTTCAATGGCTATATTTGGTTGTTATACTGATCATTTATGCCTTGTTTATTTCAGTCATTCACAATGTGTTGTTCATTATGTGCAAGTCGGAACTGTGCCGCTCGATTGCATCAATACCAATTTAAACGACTATATTTGGTTCCAGTTATGCCTGATGTAGTTAATACAAGCCCTTTATTTCAGTTTTACACATTTATCTAGTGATGTTTAAGCATTACCTACATACTATTCATTTTCAGTAATACTAGTTTGAATTGCAATATTTGATGGTTGTTAAGCCTGCTGTCGGTAACATTGCCTTTCATTTTATATATGCTTTAGCAGCACGCTGAAACCAACACATTCAAGCTATCATTTGTAGATGATATTGTTTACCTTTGCTATATTTGTTTGATGTTAAGGTTGTTGTACTTATCATGCCTTTGCACTACTTATGCAGGACAACAACGGGAGTGGCCACCATTATCCGCCGAGGTTAGCTTCATCCCTCGGCTTGTACTCCCCCGTCATTTCATAATGTAGTGCATATAGATCTAGGCTTGGACACTTGTTAGCTTCTAATATTTATTTGTTTCTTGTAGGTACATATGCCCTTCGCAACCATGCACGCATCGACCCTTTGTCCTATGGGGCAATGAGATATTCATGAACAAGCATCAAGTTAGGAAACTAATAATTACTATTAGCAAAAATATATGAATGGTGGCAAGAAAATTATTTGTTTATGCTCTATCCAACACAATAGTGAGCTGTAGGATGGCAACAACAAACTCTGCAGCCTTCTCTTTTCATTGCCCATAATGAGTTGTTAGACAACAATGTCCGAATCTTTTTTGTTCGCAGTGGTTCCCGAAGCAGTTCACTCAAGATTAGCTCGCAATGTACGTGATTGGTGGACACATAATGACGGCTAAAGTATTTCATCCAGACTACAATGAGCATCGAGAAGTCGTAATGAAGACAGTTAAGGATGGATGGGCAGCCATCACAAGGGGTTGGCATAGAGTCATGCGCACATTATGCATGGAGGAGGGCACAATATGGCCATTCCGCTTCAGCTTCTCCAGCAACCAGAATGTCTTTCGCCTCTCTCTTTATAGTCTTTAGTACAACTGTGGTTCATCATTCTTTACTTGGTGCTTCTGTAGTTCTTCAGTATATGTACTTGTGCATCGAATTATGCATTCGTAGTTGAACCTATATTTGTAATAAACATGGTTGGATATGAAATAAGTGATTGCCTACTATCAAATTCAAAACATATGATTTTTAAATTAGGGATTAATAAGGGGTTAATTAGGGATTAATCGGGGATTACACTAAACATGGTTGGTGAAACTGAAACGTCTGCGATAGACATTGAGATCAGACACATTTCTAGGATCCACTACATGTGCGATTAATCTACACTACACACACGATCAGCCAAGAAAAAACCTGTGCGATCAATCTCCACTACACACACGATTAGGAAAAAGCGTGTGCGATTAATAACAACATCGCATATTGTTCTTTCTTATTAAATGTTTGCGATAGTCACCTTATCACACACGCTTCGAAATTATAGACTGTTTGTGATGTTGTGCGCATCGCAAACGTTTGGTAAGATTAACTCTGTGGGATGTACATACTAATGGAAATGTATTCCTTGGATGGACTGTGTGGAATGTACATACAAACAAAAACTTTTAGCGAGGACTGACTGTGTGGGATGTACTTACGACCGGAAATGATCTCGCATGTATAATTGTATTTTTTTAGCACTATTGTACGTATAACCATATTTCTGTGCTCGTTTGTCGCACACAACCTCATTTTGGTGAGCGTTTGTGCCAGGAGGGCGTATCCCTGACGATTTCTAGGTCGTGTGGCAAGGACCCCTCTATCACGGTCACTCACTTGGCGACGGTTCCGAACACCGTTGCGGAAAGGGGTTAAAAACCGTTTGTATAGCACCAACGCGTGCCAATGTCCCTATTACCGGCCACACTCTTGCGCAATGACAAGTGAATAAACACTCATCTTGAGAATAACACATCTAGCATGGAAAATATTGGCCACCCCCGCCGATTCATGAGTGGTACAGGCACACAAAATGGAAACTCATTTTGAAAATTAGAGTTGGCACATACAAATTTACTTGGAACGGCATGGAAATACAGAATATAGGTAGGTATGGTGGACTCATTTGGCACAACTTGGTTTAGGAGTTTGGATGCACAAGCAATATTTCTACTTATTACAAGGGAAGGCTAGCAAATAAATTGATAAGCAACCATCCAAGAAACGAAAAAGATCATAAACGAGCATTAAGCATAACTAACACCGAATAATGCACCACAAGTAGGATGTAACTTCATTGCATAACTATTGACTTGTGTGCTTGCATTGGGAATCACAAACCTTAAAACCAATATTCTTACTCAAGCATAATTACTCACCAACATGACACACATATTACTATACCCATATCGCAAAACTATTGCAAGGAATCAAGTTTTAATATCCAACGACCTTCATGATAGTTTTTATTATCCCTCTTGAATATCTATCACTTTGGGGCTAGTTTCATATATTACCATTGCTTAAAACAAGCTCTCAAACAAATTTAAGTGAAGAATAAGAGCACAAATACTTCTTCAAGATTTTCAACTCTAAAAATAATCTAAGTGAAGCATGAGAGCATTTCTTCGAAAAATAAACAACCATTGTGCTCAAAAAATATAAGTGAAGCACTGGAGCAATTCTAACAAATAATAGCATCATATATTATGGCTCTCTCAAATAGGTGTGTCCAGCATGGATGATTGCGACAAACTAAAAAGCAAAACAAGCAAAGACTCATATAATACAAGATGCTCCAAGCCAAACTCATGATATGTGAAGAATAAAAATATAGCTCCAAGTAAAATTATCTATGGTCGTTAGAAGAATGAGGCTGGGGCATCCCCAAGCTTAGTTGTTTGGTTCTCCTTGAATATTACCTTGGGGTGCTGTGGGCACCCCCAAGCTTAGGCTCTATGCACTCCTTGTTCCTTCATCCATAATGGTCTCACCCAAAACTTGAAAACTTCAATCACACAAATCTTAACAAAAACCTTCGTGTGATCAGTTAGTATAATAAAGCAAATCACGACTTTAAGTACTGTTGCAAACCCATTCACATATTATTATTGCATTATACCTACTTGATTCTAACTTTACCACGGATTATACCCCCCCCAGTACAATCCATAGGTTCATCAAAATAAGGACACAATGTAACAAAAATAGAATTTGTCAAAAACAGAACAATCTGCAGTAATCTGGACTTTGACGATACTTCTGTAACTCCAAAACTTCTGAAAAATTTGGAAAACGTAGGAAATTTGTATATCAATCTTGTGTAGAAAATTCAGCATTTTATCACGCTTCTGTGATTTTTAACAAATCTTCTACTATGCGCAAAAGTTTATGTTTTCAACAAGATCAAATCAACTATCACCCAACATGATCTTAAAGGCTTTACTTGGCAGAAACACTAATTAAAACATAAAAACACAATCACAACAGTAGCATAGTTGTGTCAACACACAAAAATAGAAAGAAAAATAGAAAAACATTTTATTCATTGGGTTGCCTCCCAACAAGCACTATCATTTTATGCCCCTAGCTAGGCATGAGATTTTATCGATGCTCACATGAAAGATAATAATTGAAACACAAAGAGAGCATCAATAAATATGTGACCAACACATTAAAGTCTAACATACTTCATATGCATAGGCATTTTATATGAAAACAAATTATCAAGACACGCAATATATAGCATATGCAAAGAAGAAGAAAGAAGCAACAGCAAACTCAATAAGAAGAGAGGTAACTTAGTAATATAAAGATTCCTACAACCATATTTTCCTCTTTCAGAATAATTACATGTAGGATCTTATCAAATTCAACAATATAGCTATCATACAAAAATTTCTCTTCATGATCCACAAGCATAAGAGTTTTATAATCTTCAAAGATTATGGGATTAACATGAACTAAAGTCATAACCTCCCCAAACCCACTTTTATCAAAAATTTCATAAGATTGAACACTCTCCAAATATCTGGTATTATTTTTAGCTAACGTTGAAACTCTTCCAAACCCACTTTTAATATTATCGCAAGCATACTAATCATGAGTTTTAAAGAAATTTTCAAGATCATAAGAATCATTTGTCAACGCAATCATGATGATTGCAATAAGTAGTGGTCATAACAAAACAAGCATCCCCAAGCTTGGGGTTTTGCATATTACTAGCATAATGGATGTTAATAGAATTTATAATGACATCATTGCAATATTGCTTTTCATTCAAGGAGCTATCATGATTCACTTTATAAATTTCTTATTTTAACACTTCATCGCAATTTTCAGATTCACGGATATCAAGCAAAACTTCATAAAGATAATCTAGTGAAATCAATTCACTAGCAGTTGGTTTGTCATGATTGGATCTTTTAAAAGGATTAGCAAGTGGATGAGGATCCATATCAATAGATTTTTAGCAAGCAAAGATGCTAGCAAATAGAAGGCACATGGCAACACAAGCAAAGATAGCAAACAAGCAAAAGAGCAAACAAGAAAAAGACAATCAGAAATAATTATATATTTTTGTATTTTTCTAAAAAAATTAGAAGTGGGCAGATGAAAGTGAGGGGAAAATGGCAAATAAAAAAATTTCAAGGGGATGAGAGTTTGTGCAAAGGAACCAGATAGATGTTGATGATGTCTCCCCGGCAACAGCGTTAGAAATTCTTCCTGATTGCTTGTATCTACATTGGTAATTCCCGAAGAGGAGAGGATGATGCAGCACAACAACTGTAAGTATTTCACTCAGTGAAGAAACCAAGATCAATCCAGTAGGAGAACCAAGCAACACTATGTAAGCAGCACCTGCACACAACCAGAAAAACTTGCAACCCAACGCATAAGCGGGGTTATCAATCCCTCTTAGTATTGAGATAGATTAAATTGTATGAGATTGGATAAATAGATCTAGCAAAAACACAAAATAAAATAGATAAATAAAAAGTGCAGCAAGGTATTTTTGGATTTTTGGAATAATAGATCTGAAAAAAATATGATAGGAAATAGACCCGAGGGACGTAGATTTCACTAGAGGCTTCTCTCATGAAAATAGCATACGGTGGGTAAACAAATGACTGCTTGGTAATTGATAGAATAGCAAATAATTATGACAATATCCAAGCCAATGATCATGTATATAGGCATCACGTCCAAGATTAGTAGACCGACTCCTGCCTGCATCTACTACTATTACTCCACACATCGACCACTATCCATCATGCATCTAGTGTATTAAGTTCATGGAAAAACAGACTAATGCAATAAGAACGATGAGGTGATGTAGACAAGATCTATTCATGTAGGAATAGAGCCCATATTTTTATCCTTAATGGCAACGATAAATGCGTGTCACGTATCCTTCTGTCACTAAGATTCAACACCACAAGATTGAACCCATCACAAAGCACATCTTCCCATGACAAGAAATTCAACCTAGTGGGCCAAACCAAGATAAAGTTTCGGAGAAGAAATATGAGGCTATAACAATCATGCATAAGAGAGTTCAACAAAGACTCAAATAACATTCATAGATATATATGATCATAAACTTGCAATTCATCGGATCCTAACAAATACATTGCAAAAAGTCATTACATCAAATAGATCTCCAAGAACATCGAGGAGAACATTGTATTGAAGATCAAAAAGAGAGAAGAAGCCATCTAGCTACTGCCTATAGACCCGTAGGTCTGTGGTAAACTACTCACACATCAACGTAGGGGCAAGGGTGATGATGAAGATCCCCTCTGTGATTGTTGACCCCTCCGGCAGAGTGCTAGAGAAGGCCTCTATATTGGATCTCGTGGTTCTGGAACTTGCGGCGGCTGGAATTGTGTTTTATTGACTCCCCTAGGGTTTTAGGGATTTTAGAGTATTTATAGAGCCAGAGGTCGATAGAGGGGGTGTGTGTGGACCCCCACTACCCCCAGGGTGCGCCGGGGGTCCTAGCGTGCCCTGGTTCCTAGTGGGCCCCGCAGGGCCCCTCTGGTGCACATCTTGGGCATCCTGGGTGTCTTCTGGGCAGAAACAAATCTCAAAAAAATTCGTGGCATTGAACAGCAACTCGTACTAGGCACTATTTCTATAGGTTAGTCCCAAAAAATTATATAAAGTTGCTAGTAAATGAGTATAAAACATCCAAGAATGATACTTTAATACCATAGAACCAACAAAAATTATAGATTCGTTGGAGATGTATCACTATGTCAGGACCCCGATTCTATGCCACACCGATCTAGCATGTAACACCTCATATCACTTTGCGGCCTCACGCACGGTATTCCCACGGGTGTCGCCTTACCATGCCCGGGACCGTTTGTGCCTTTTGGCACACGTATACGATAGTGTCGCTAGCATCCATATGACAAAGAACCCGGGCTGACATGGCTAGTCGTGAACCCAAAGTGGCACTAACTTACAATGACAGGCATACATGACCCAGCAACGAACGTGTCGGGCATCAGCGAGTGAATCCGAGCTGTAGCAACTAGGCTAGTAGGACTCCAGTAAACCGGGCTGTAGCAGGCTAACAGGACTCCGGTAGACACCGCGTGACATTTCCCCGAAGGGACAGACACAGTAATGAAGAAGGACACATGCCGGTCAGCCCAAGTGTTCCGGAGTAGTAGCAAGCTACCAGGGCTCGGTGGAAGCACAAGGAGACATTTCCCGGTAAGAGAGGCTACTAAGGATAAACAACTAGATAGTCAGATCCCACACATAGCAATACACATTACACGTACGCATAACATGCAAGTATGTGTTGTACAACATGGCATCACAACATAACTCAACAACTCATATAGATAAGGCTCAAAGAGCCATCATAACATTTATTGCAAACAGGGGTCACAGGACCCATCATACAGAGCATACAAGCAACAAGCGGAAGCATTACATGTCTGAGTACAGACATCTACAAATGAAAAAGGCTGAAGAGCCTGACTATCTACAACATCCTATCAAGATCGTAGCTGAGGTACAAGCTACTTGTCGAAGTCCACAAAAACACTAGTAAGACCGGAGTCTCCGCTGCAAAAACATAAATAAAGCAACATGAGTACAAAGGTACTCAGCAAGACTTACATCAGATCCTATTATACATGCATTTGTATCAAGAGGGTAATGTGGGGTTTAGTTGCAGCAAGCCAGCTTTGACTCAGTGGCTATCCTCTTCTACGACTACGGGAACTTCTTGAGGTGATATGGCGCACACAAGTCCACTAATCACCACACAATACACTACTATGGATTCATCCCCGTCTCCCTACGAGAAGGCCATCCATAGCACTCACACTTTGCCTTGAGCATTTTAGAGTATCCACTTCAAGTTGTCTATGTACCATGTAAGCATCCAATAAGTCCATAACCACGGACCCGGCTATTCGAATAGATCATGTTAACCATGCAGGGGTGTACTTCTTCACACACGCTCTCGCCACTTACCACCATGTACTCGTCATGTATCTCGGCAACCTTCAAGCGGAAGCCTGGCGAGGGTGTTGGCCACAACCTGACTAACCACACAAGACTCTAGTCCAGGTTCATCGCCTATTCAGGTTCCATCCGCAAGGAGATCCGGCCGGGGTTTCACTCACGGCCCCAAACGATGTGTGCAGGGTTCGCAAGCCCACCTCGCCAGATGGATCTATGCTTGGTACACCGTGCCACTTGTGCCTAGTCTGTCCCAAGCCCACCTGGGCGGGTGCCACTTGGTAGACTACTAACACTACCTACAAACACCAGAAACTAGTTGCAACTCTTGGACAGAGATCAAGTTGGTTAATAAGTCGAGAGGGGCACTTAAGCATTCCAATGTGTGGTAGTAGCTAGTCATTGGACAACATACACAGAACTCAGTGCTTAAGGACGGTTCCAGTGAGACAACCCACCATGTACTCCTACATGGCCTCTCACCGCTACCTTTACCAAATCGTGTTCACACACTTAACTCTCAGCACCAGAACATATCATAACACTCCAATTCATTCCCAATGAATCAGACCTGACACAACTCTAAGCAATAGCAGGCATGGCATGGTAGGAACACAACATGGCTTCAATCAACTCCTACACATGCTAGTGGGTTTCAACTATTTACTGTGGCAATGACAGGTAATGCAGAGGAATGGGTTCAACTACCGCAGCACAAAGTAGCAGTTGAATCATTGTTGTCCTAATGCAATAACTGAGAGCAGGAGCGAGAGAGTAGGATTGTATCGGAATGAACAAGGGGGTTTGCTTGCCTGGTATATCAACAGGGGAGGCACTGCTTCACAGACAGGTACTCTCGAGCACTCTCCAGAGCAGGACCTATCGAGAAGGAATAGTGTCGACAATCAAAACACAAGCATATGCAACAATATGATGCATGAACATGGCATGTAGATGTGATGCTGATTAAGCTAATGCAACTATCTTTTATTTGGGTGAAATCCATTTGAACCAAAGATTCAAATGCATCTCCAAAATAAGCTCTTTATATAAGACATTTTAGTGTTTCACTTATACAGTACGTATAAGTCGGTTTGTCATGCATGAAACTAGTACAGATGGATAGATTGCATTTTTCTGATAATTTTTCATATATAAATTATTTCAATCTGAGTTACGGTTGAATTTCTATGATTTTTTGAAGTTTATAACAATTCCTGGAATTTCCTGATTTAATTTAATCCCAGAAAGGATTTCACTGCGTCAGCATGACGTCAGCAGGTCAACCAGGGCTGACCAGGGTCAAACCTGACGTGTGGGGTCCACACGTCAGTGTCTCAGTTAACTAACAGAGTTAGTTAACTCTAATACTATCCTAACTACAGATTAGCAGGGCAGAGCCCACTGTCAGTGTCTCTAGGGGGGGTAATTAGTGCCTAACTAAAGGCCACGTCAGCCCGCCGGAGTTTTGGCCGGTGGTGACCCACAACGCGGCGGCGACTCGCCGGACTGGTGCTACGAGCGGCGGTTGGTCACGCGGAGACCACCGGGGCGTAGCCCGTCCTCGTCCGCATCCAGGGGAGCAGACGGGAAGCCGCGGGGGCGCCGGAGCTCGCCGGAACGAAGCTCACGGCGGCGGCCGGTGTTCGGGCGCGAGCGGGGATGCGGCTGTAGCGTGCGAGGGCGAGAACGGAGAGGGGGAGGAGGGGCGGCAGCTCACAGCGGTTGCAGCAGGCGTTGAAGCGGGATCGGGGACGGCCGGACGGCGACGTGTGGGCGGTGGAGATCCACGGCGACCGGCGGTGAAGAAGACGACGGTGATGACGATGGAGGCTGTCCGGAGGTTCTTGGCTCGATGGAGAGGTGGACGGCGACGTGGCGGAGCTTCTGAGCTGGTCCGAGAGGCGAGGGAGATGCGGTGGCTATCGCAACGGCGAACGGCGGCGACGGTAGTGCTCGGGCGGTCGCGCGGGAGACAAACAAGGGAGGAGGGAGAACGAGGGAGAGTGAGAGCGATGCGGGGCGGTGCATGGCATCGCGCAGGGCATCCAGACAACGAGGGGGAGAAGCAGGAGGTGGCGGGGGACGTAGCGCGGCTGCGGCATGCCGGCCACTCAGCTGCTTTGGGCAAGGGGGAGGAAGACGACAGAGGAGCCAGTGAGCTGGGCTATTGCTGGGCTGGCCACTTGGGCCGCCAGGTGGCTGCACAGGTAAGCACAAGTAGGTTTTCCATTTCTTTTTCTTTTCTATTTTTCTGACATTTGTTTTGATTTAATAATATTACTAAATCATTTTATTTACTTATGCCAATTTTTATAGGAGCTAGTTATGTTATTCCAAACCTCCTTAATAAATGGCATAATTTTTGGACATATATTATATATATGACATATATATATATCCAATGCAAATAATTATGCATTAATTCCAAATGACCAAAATAAATACTTATGAGCTCCTAAAAATATTGGTTTCATTTTTATCTCTGTCCAATATTTTCAGAGAGCAACATGAACATTTTCTTGGACCTTTTTGGAGCAATTTTTATCTGGGTCATTTCCAGAAATGATTCTGAGGGTTTCACAAATCCCCATTTCATATTTAAATGGAATTCAAACATGATGCACACATGACTAGCTAGTCTAGGTCATACCAGAACTAGGGATGTGACACACTACTCATTCAGGATGCCATGATCATAGATCCACATGTCCGCAACGGCATTATCATTTTCTTGTTCGCCGGTGATTCGTCCCTCGATGAGCTGGTGCTCGTTGAGGAGACGGGGGTTGTAGCACTGGTCCTCCTGCGCTTGACGGAATGCCGAACAGGCGGCGCTAGTAGCTCTTCCGCTATTAGGGTGTCGAAATGCGGAAGTGTCTGCTCTATGGTGAACACAGCATGGACCAGTTTGGGCAGTGGCGCCGCCTCCTGGTCGGAAGCCTCGTCCATCATCTGGTTGTCGTTGCTGAGCTCGGCGAGCTTACTAGCAAGCCAGCATGTCCGGCTGCTAGACCAGACCGCTGCCAAGCATGAGTCTGGCCACCCTGGCCCACCCAGACCCCCTCCCTTGCCCGCTCGTGCTTTTCGCCCGGAACGGTCATCGCCACCCGCCCCGCTTCCCGATGTAGGTGACTGCTCCGCGTTCAAACGATGCAAGTGTCGTCCGTCTGTCCGTGTGATGCCCACATTAATGACACGCGGTTGCCGAGGCAGCTACTTCAGTGCCACACATCCGGCCCTTTGCCACCCACCATTGCTATATAAACTATTGCGTCGGCCATAGCAACAGTCGTGCGCCTCATTTCCCATTCTCCTCTCCACACAACTCCAACCATGGCTTCATCGCGCTCCAGCGCTCTTCGGGACGGGCGGACGACGGACTAGAAGAAGGAGATCATAGCCATTGTTGCAGACTGGCTGGCCGGCAGGCAGCAGGAGGACGATGACGTCCAAATGGAGAACATGGTCATCGACTATCCGCACCAACCCCTTCCACCACGGCATCCTCGCTGGTACATTGCACCATGACCATCAGTGAGGCCCATGCCCAATACATGGACATGGTGAGGCAGAAGTGTGAGGAGCAGTTTCGAGAGGCGCAGGTCGACGCTGCCTACAACCACCATGTCCTCCAGGCGCACCTACAGGCGTAGGAGTAGATCGCCACGGAGCGGGCGGAGTAGGAGGCGCAGCTCGAGTCATAGCGCTCTACCCGCGAGAGCCGCCTCGCGCGCTGGCGGTACCGCATGCGGGTGGTGGAGGTTGCGGCCACCTAAAAAGAGGGCAATGAAGCGGGCGGCGCACTGTTTGGTGAGACCGCCGACGAGGCGGAGGACAATGCCGGCTCCATCGAGGCCCCGCCCCGCCGGCACCAATGTGGAGGACTTCACCGGCTATGGCAAGGCCTTGCTCCGCTGAGGCTCCACCCCGCCAACAATGACTGGGAGGATTTCCCCCACTCTGCCGAGGCAGAGGACATCATGGGCTCTGCTGAGTCCCCGCCATGCCTCCAACGAGGGAGAGGATTTCCCCTGGGCCGCCGAGGCACCACCCCGCCGGCACCGAGGCAGAGGACATACTTGGTTCCGTCGACTCCCCGCCCCGACATGAACGAGGCCGCGCCACAAAGAAAACAAGGAAGAGTAGAACAGGGTAGGTCGCCGCGGCTCAAGTCCAAGTAAGGCCACCGCTCCTACCCTCCGGTTGAAGCCAAGCTTCGCGCGTTGAACACTGACAGCGGGTTAGCTGCTTGGCGGCAATGTGGAATCAGTAGGATTTATAATACTTCTCCAACGTATCTATAATTTTTTATTATTCCATTCTATTATATTATCTGTTTAGGATGTTTTATACACATTAATATGCTATTTTATATTTTTTATGGGACTAACCTATTAACCTAGAGCCTAGTGCCAGTTTCTCTTTTTTTCCTTGTTTATGACATATAAAGGAAAGGAATATCAAAGAGAGTCCAAACGGAATAAAACTTTATGATGATTTTTCTTGGACCAAAAGGCACCTACGTGACTTGGAGAGAGGGCCAGAAGAGTCCCAAGGAGGCCACAATAAAATACTTTTTCGCTGCCACAAGCTTCTGTTCCCGTGAGATCCCATCTTGGGGCCTTTTCCGGCACTCTGCTGGAGGGGGATTCAATCACGGAGGGCCTCTACATCAACCTTGCTGCCCTTGCAATGATGCATGCGTAATTTACCACAGAACTAGAGTTCCATTGCTAGTAGCTAGATGGTTTCTTCTCTCTCTTTGATCTTCAATACAATGTTCTCCTCAATGTTCTTGGAGTTCTATCCGATGTAATATTCTTTTGCTGTGTGTTTGTTGAGATCCTATGAATTGTGGATTTATGATCAGATTATCTATGAATATTATTTGAGCCTTTTGTGAACTCTTTTATGCATGATTAAGATATCTTTGTATTTCAGTTTGAACTATTGGTTTAGTTTGGCCAACTAGATTGGTTTTTCTTGCAATGGGAGAGGTGCTTAGTTTTGGGTTCAATCTTGTGGTGCCCTCACCCGATGATAGAAGGGGTAGCGAGGCACATATTGTATTGTTGCTGAGGGAGTCCGGGATTAGGGGGTGTCCGGATAGCCGAACTATCACCGTTGGCCGGACTCCTGGACAATGAAGATACAAGATTGAAGACTTCGTTCCGTGTCCGGATGGGACTTTCCTTGGCGTGGAAGGCAAGCTTGGCAATACGGATATGTAGATCTCCTACCATTGTAACCGACTCTGTGTAACCCTAACCCTCTCTGGTGTCTATATAAACCGGAGGGTTTTAGTCCGTAGGACGGACAACAATCATACCATAGGCTAGCTTCTAGGGTTTAGCCTCTTTGATCTCGTGGTAGATCTACTCTTGTATTACCCATATCATCAATATTAATCAAGCAGGAGTAGGGTTTTGCCTCCATCGAGAGGGCCCGAACCTGGGTAAAAACATCGTGTCCCTTGTCTCCTTTCACCATCCGCCCAGACGCACAGTTCGGGACCCCCTACCCGAGATCCGCCGGTTTTGACACCGACATTGGTGCTTTCATTAAGAGTTCCTCTGTGTCGTCACCTTTAGGCCCGATGGCTCCTTCGATCATCAACAACGATGCAGTCCAGGGTGAGACTTTTCTCCACGGACAGATCTTCGTATTCGACGACTTTGCACTGCGGGCCAATTCACTTGGCCATCTGGAGCAGATCGAAAGCTACGCCCCTGGCCATCAAGTCAGATTTGGGAGTTTGAACTACACGGCTGACATCCACGGAGACTTGATCTTCAACGGATTCGAGCCACAACCAAGCGCGCCGCACTGTCTCGATGGTATGATCTAGCTCTGCTGCCGAACAGTGCCCTGGAGGCCACACCAGCGTCCGCTCTGACCCTTAGCTCGGAGCCGACTTCGCCGATCGAGGACGAGTGGCTGGACACCACCTCGGGGGCTACGATCTCTACGGCGATTGAGCCGAACACCATCCCTGTCCTTTGCAAAGCCCGTGACTCCGAGGTGCCGGACTCCTCTCCAGACTCCGAACCTCCCGCGCCCCTGCCAATCAAATCTGATTGGGCGTCGGTTATGGAGTTCACTGCCGCGGACATCTTTGAGCACTCGCCCTTTGGAGACATCCTGAATTCGCTAAAATCTCTCTCTTTATCAGGAGAGCCCTGGCCGGACTATGGTCAGGAAGGTTGGGATGCGGACGACGAAGAAATTCAATGCCCACCCACCGCCCACTTTGTAGCCACTGTCGATGATTTAACCGACATGCTCGACTTCGACTCCGAAGACATAGAGGTATGGACAACGATGCAGGAGACAACAAAGAACCAGCGCCTACAGGGCACTGGAAGGCCACCTCGTCATACGACATATACATGGTGGACATCCCAAAAGATGGGAATGGCAATGGAACAGCGGAGGATGACCTCTAAAAGAAAGAGCCCAAGCGCCGGCGTCAGCGGCGCCGCTCTAAATCCCGCCACAGTTAAAATGGTGATTCCAGCACAGGAGATAATAACAGCCCGGACAATGCCGAAGACAACCCCCTCCAGCAGGATTCAGCACAGGAGGAGGGAGAAGCCAGCCCTCATGATAGAGCGGCAGACAGAGATGTAGAGGATGATAATTATATGCCTCCCTCCGAAGACGAAGCAAGCCTCGACGACGACGAATTTGTCGTGCCCAAGGATCCTGCCGAACAAGAGCATTTCAAGCGTAGGCTTATGGCCACGGCAAGCAGCCTCAAGAAAAAGCAGCAGCACCTTAGAGCTGACCAAGAATTGCTAGCTGACAGATGGACCTAAGTCCTTGCAGCCGAAGAGTACAAACTCAATCGCCCCTCCAAGAGCTACCCAAAACGCAGGCTGCTACCCCAATTATAGGAGGAAGCACCCAAACCTACATCACCAGTGCATGACACGGCCGACCGGCCACCTCGTGGCCACGACAGAGAGGCCTCTAGGCCCTCCACTAAAGCCGCACCCCGGCGTCGCTCAAAAAGTACAAAGCCACAGGGAAATGCGCCAGACTTGCAAGACATATTGGAGGAGAAGGCAAGGCAAATAAGATCGATCTATGGATAGCGTGGGCGCCCCACGACACATTATGACAACCATCACGCTGGATACAGCAATTTCGGCCGGGCCGAACACAGTAGACAAAGCTCAGTTGAGCTGCGTCGTGATATAGCCCAATACAGAGGCGCCGCACACCCTCTATGCTTCACAGACGAAGTAATGGATCATCAAATCCCCGAGGGTTTCAAACCTGTAAACATTGAATCATACGACGGCACAACAGATCCTGCGGTTTGGATCGAGGACTATCTCCTTCACATCCACATGGCCCGCGGTGATGATCTACACGCCATCAAATACCTCCCACTCAAGCTTAAAGGACCAGCTCGGCATTGGCTCAACAGCTTGCCAGAAGAATCAATTGGTTGTTGGGAAGACCTGGAAGCTGCATTCCTTGATAACTTCCAGGGCACATATGTGCGACCACCGGACGCCGATGACCTAAGCCACATAATTCAGCAGCCAGATGAATCGGTCAGACAATTCTGGACACGGTTCTTAACCAAGAAAAATCAAATCGTTGACTTTCCGGATGCAGAGGCCCTTGCAGCCTTCAAACATAACATCCACGACGAGTGGCTTGCCCGGCACCTAGGACAGGAAAAGTCGAAATCCATGGCAGCCCTCACATCAGTCATGACCTACTTCTGCGCGGGAGAGGACAACTGGCTAGCTCGCAGTAATAACCTGAACAAAAACCCTAGTAGTTCAGATACCAAGGACAGCGATGGCAGGTCGCGTCGCAACAAGCACAAGCGCCGCATTAACGGCGATAATGCCGAAGATACGGCAGTCAATGCCGGATTTAGAGGCTCTAAACCCGGTCAGCGGAAAAGCCGTTCAAAGGAAATATTCAGGGCACGTCCAATTTGGACCGAGTACTCGATCGCTCGTGCCAGATACATGGCACCCCCAAAAAACCAGCCAACCACACTAACAGGGATTGTTGGGTGTTCAAGCAGGCATGCAAGTCAAATGCCGAAAACAACCACAAGGGGATGCATGGCGATGACGAGGAGGAGCCCCGGCCGCCGAACAATAGAGGACAGAAGGGCTTTCCCCCACAAGTGCAGACGGTGAACATGATATATGCAACCCACATACCCAAAAGGGAGCGGAAGCGTGTGCTAAGGGACGTATAAGCGATGGAGCCAGTCGCCCCAAAGTTCAACCCGTGGTCCTCCTGCCCGATCACTTTTGATCGAATGGACCACCCCACTAGCACCCGCCACGGCGGATTCGCCGCATTGGTTCTTGACCCAATCATTGATGGATTGCACCTCACTAGAGTCCTGATGGACGACGGCATCAACCTGAACCTGCTTTACCAGGATACAGTGCGCAAAATGGGCATAGACCCCTCAAGGATCAAACCCACAAAAACGACCTTTAAAGGCGTCATACCAGGTGTAGAGGCCAACTGTAGAGGCTCAGTTACACTCGAAGTGGTCTTCGGATCCCCGGATAACTTCTGAAGCAAGGAATTAATCTTCGACATAGTCCCATTCCGCAGCGGCTATCACGCACTGCTCGGACGAACTGCATTTGCAAAGTTCAATGCGGTGCTGCACTACGCATACCTCAAGCTCAAGATGCCAGGCCCTCGAGGAGTAATCACGGTCAATGGAAACACCGAACGCTCTCTCCGAATGGAGGAGCATACGGCGGTCCTCGCGGCGGAAGTACAAAGCAGCCTCTTAAGGCAATTCTCGAGTTCGACTACTAAACGTCCGGACACCATCAAGCGCGCCGGGGGTAACCTACAACAAGACCGCCTGGCACGTTCCGAGCACGTGTAGCAATGCGGCACCAACCCCAGCCCTCACGAAATCGCGAAGCCAGTACCACGCGTACATAACTATGCTCTGGAGATACCATGGGCATAGGGGGAGGGGCACGACCACGGCATGCCCAGAGTGCGGCTCAACCACACCAGGGGCTCCCAATTGTGTCATTCTTTTTTTTTCTTATTCTCAGGATTCCGTTTTCCAGAAGCCCTGTCCGGCAGTAGAATCGCCGAACTCACGATGCAACAGTTAGGGAAGCAGAAAAGCTACGTCGAGTGTCCAGGTGGTCTCTATTACGAGAAGTATACCTGTTTTACATACCATCCCGCAGCCTACCCCTGGAGGGGGACATGTTAAATAGTCCCATCCCTTGCTTATCGCACTATTTGTATCGTTCTGCTTTCATTACAGTCTCTTTTGAATAAACAATACATAGCTTCTGCTTATTATTGCATTCCTTTTTTTCCATAAAATGTTCATCTATGACATGTTGCACCAGTACAACTTGGTACGATCAATACACCAGGGGCTTAAGTACCCCAAAACATGGTGTGATAAGTCCGAACACTTTCACAAGTGTGGCACCCCGAACTTATAGCATTATATGCATCGGCTCCTAATCATGTCTTGGGTCAATAGTTGGGTTTGCCCGGCTCCCATGTTTTGGTACCTTACGTTCCGTTATATCGGCTAAGGTAGCGCTGGGAGAACCACTACGATTGTGCCCCGGTTGAGCTGGGTTGAGCACCTCAGTGGTGAAAGCTAAAACTGACCGTCATGATAGGGCGAGAGCCGGTCGTTGTTCGAGAGGTTTTTTCGGGTCCCTAAAGACTCATGCTTCTTAGAGCGAGGAGTCGGCATTGTACGGCCAAGGCGTGTTTAGCACCCTGAACTCGGTCTTCCGAATACCAGGGGCTTCGCCGAAATTTAAAATTATAGAATTCTATGGCTAAGTGAGAGTGTTCAAGCATTATAGTCCGGTTGCCTCGTTCGTCCTGTTGAACGCCTCCCTCGAAGGACCCAAGAATGGGAACAAGAGCGCTCAAGTTTATCCCGAACACCCCAGCACTCGTGGCATGGGGGCTGAAGCTAACGACTCGCCATCTCTCAAATTTGTTAAACGGCCGCACAGAAGGTAATATTTTAAATTAAACAAGTGTTGCTTAGCGCATATGAACAAAGTTTTCAGCGTACATGATAACAAATGCGAGTCTACTAAAAAATTACATCTTTGGAGCATTCACCCTCTATAAGGCGGGCTTGCGATACTCCTTGCCCGGCGGTGGCGCGTCCGTCACAAGCTTCTCGGCGTCCATCTTGCCCCAGTACACTTTAGCACGGGCAAGGGCCCGACGGGCACCTTCAATGCAGACGGAATGCTTGATGACTTCAATCCATGGACAGGCGTCCACCAGCCGCCGCACCAGACCGAAGTAGCTCCCAGGCATGGCTTCTTTAGGCCACAACCAAACTGTGAGGCCCTCCATGGCCTGTTCGGCCACCTTGTGGAGTTCGACCAGCTGCTTCAGCTGGTCGCTCAGGGGCAGCGGATGTCCGGCCTCAGCGTATTGAGACCAGAACACCTTTTGCGTCGAGCTCCCCTCCTCGGCTCGATAGAACACGGCAGCATCAGACACACTACGGGGCAGTTCTACAAACGCTCCTGGAGAGCTCCGAATTCGGGTAAGTAACAGATAATTCACTTTTACATGCTTGCTTTGCATGAAGAATGCCTTACCTGCCACTATCTTTTTTATCGCCTCAATCTCCTGGAGGGCCTTCTGGGCTTCGGCCTTAGCGGCTTTGGCACTCTCAAGAGCCAAGGCGATCTCGGACTCTCGAGTCTTCGAGTCACGCTCCAAACTCTCGTGTTTTTCCACGAGAGCCTGGAGCTCTTGCCGTACCTCTGCCACCCGCGCCTCCTACTTCTCTCGCTCGGTGCACTCCGCAGCCACACTGTTTTCGGCCTTAGACACCGCTTCCTTCAGGGTCGCCACCTCGTTCGTGGCCCCTGCAATACTCACGTTATTCCTGTCATTTTTGGCAACCAAATCCTTTCTATAAGGTATTACTTTAATAAGGTATTACTTACCTTCCTTGTCCTTGAGCTGCTTCTTGGCAAGGCCGAGCTCGTTCTCGGACCGCTCGAGGCTCTCCTTCAATGCATTGACCTCCGCAGTCAGTGCGGCAGAGGTCAGCAGCGCAGCCTGCATTCCCATATTGACATATTTATGTTAGACTCCTGCGTATATCTTTTTAGATCCTCATCTCGGCTTTTCTTTCCGAACACCGAACTAAGCATCAGGGGATACTGTCTATGTGGTAATATTCTTACATATCTTAAAAAACTTACCTCAAAGCCTATTAGAAGGCTGGTACAGGCTTCAGTCAGCCCGCTCTTGGCGGACTGAACTTTCTGGATCACCGCACTCATGATAGTGCGGCGCTCCTCGTTGATGGAGGCGCCGTCAAGTGCCTCCAGCAAGCTGTCCGGTGCCTCCGGTTGGACGGAGGCCACCGGCGTAGCAGTCCTGCCCTTCTTATGGAGGGGCCGCCTGCCGGACTTCAGAACCACTGTAGGTTCCGGTACGAAGTCCGGCACAGTGCCGGACATAGAGCCCTCTGGGGTTTTGCCCCCTTTGCGCCCGGAGTCCAGGAGGTCGCCTTGTGGCGCCTCCAGGACCACCTCCTCCTGGTCGGGCCCATTTTGGGACTCCACCGCGGCATCGTCTGCGTCACAAGGGGAGCAGGCGGTCAGAAGTGAAGTGCTATTCACATCGGACGAATCTAGGGAGCCGCTCGTCGAAGCGGGGAGCTCGTCCTTGGGCGGGCTACATGGTTCTATTCGGCATTAGAAGACACTATGCGACAAATGAAAAATCATGAGTTATTCTGGAATCCGGACACTTATGATCTCGCCAGGGGCTTGGCCCTCGAGGGCCACTCCTCTTCGTCGTCGGCGGCGTTGGTGGAAAAATCTGGAGGAAGGGTCCTTCCTTTCTTGGACCCTCCGCCCCCACCCCCAGCTGGGGCGGCCTTCCTTTTCTTCTCTCCCCCCGCTGGGGGAGAGGCCTCTTTTTCCTCCTCCTCATCTTCACGGGAGGAGTCCGCCTCGGAATCATCGGATGATGAGTCCGACAACACCTGGCGCCGGGCACTCCTTCGAGTTCCTGTGGCCTTCTTCTTGGCCTTCTTCTCCGGCACCACGTGAGGTGCCGAAACTAGCAGCCCCGTCAAGCGGGCGTCCGTTGCGTCTTCTGGCAAAGGAGCCGGACAGTTAACCTACCCGGACGTCTTCAGCCAGTCCTATCAAAGGTAAGGGAGTTTAGATCCCACATAGAGTCAGACTATGAAAAACAAGAGTCCCGTAAAGTGTAGAATAGCTTACCTCGCTCTGACGCCGCGAGCTGAATCCGCGATCTTCTGTAGCAGATGCGGGGGCCTCTGCGCCCTTAAACAACACCTTCTAGGCATCTTCGTACGTAGTGTCGAAGAGCTTGCGCAAGGTTTGGTGCTGTGCTGGATCAAACTCCCACAATTTGAAGGCCCGTTGTTGGCATGGGAGGATCCGGCGGATGAGCATGACCTGGACTACGTTGACAAGCTTGAGATTCTTGTTCACCAGATTTTTGACGCAGGTTTGAAGTCCGGTCAGCTCTTCCGAATCTCCCCGCGTTAGGCCCGTATCTTTCCAGGAGGTGAGCCATGCGGGGAAACCAGATCGGAATTCGGGGGCCGCCGCCCATTTGGAGTCGCGCGGCTCGGTGATGTAGAACCACCCCGATTGCCACCCCTTTATTGTCTCCACGAAGGAGCCCTCGAGCCACAGGACGTTGGCCATCCGGCCCACCATGGCACCTTCGCACTCCGCTTGGCGGCCGCCCACTACCTTCGGGTTGACATTAAAAGTCTTTAGCCATAAGCCAAAGTGGGGCTTGATGCAGAGGAAGGCCTGGCACACGACAATGAACGCCGAGATGTTGAGGATGAAGTTCGGGGCCAGATCGTGGAAATCTAGGCCATAGTAGAACATGAGCCCCCAGACAAATGGGTGAAGTGGAAAACCTAGTCCACGGAGGAAGTGGGTGAGGAACACCACCCTCTCATGGGGCCTGGGGGTGGGGAGGAGCTGCCCCTTGTCGGGGAGTCGATGCGCGATGTCGCTGGACAATTATCCCGCCTTCCGTAGCTTTTTGACTTGTTCCTCCGTTACAGAGGAGACCATCCACTTGCCTCCTGCTCCGGACATGGCTGGAGAAGGTTGGGGATCGATGTGCGGACTTGGGCGCTGGAGCTCGAGTGCGCGGAAATGGATGAGCAAAGGAGGAAGAAGGCGTAGGTGCAAAGGTGGATCCTTATCCCCTTATATGGACGGACGAAGCTATGCGTCCCCCACCAGCCTGGTAAAACTCGCTTATCTCCCAAGCGCCATAATCAATGGCGCGGTTGGATTACCCACGCCTGTATTTATGAGAATCCCGGAATAAGGGGGCACAATCTCTGCTTTGATAAGATGTGCCAAGGAAACCGCGTCGCTAAACACGCTGAGGTGGGATAGTAAAAACGATTCCAATAAAGGCTTGGCCGTGGTGTGATGTCACGCCGCAGAATACGTCAGCAGATTGAATTTGTGTAAAGATTATTCTGTCTACGGTGGTATGTGGAACTTATTTTGCAGAGCCGGACACTATCCTTGTGTTCAAAATCTTCTATGAAGTATTCGGAGGAGGAACCCGCCTTGCAATGCCGAAGACAATATGCGTGCCGGACTCGTCGTCATTGAAGCCTGTTTCAGGGGCTACTGAGGGAGTCCTGGATTAGGGGGTGTCTGGATAGCCTAACTATCACCGTTAGCCGGACTCCTGGACTATGAAGATACAAGATTGAAGACTTCGTCCCATGTCCGGATGGGACTTTCCTTGGCGTGGAAGGCAAGCTTGGCGATACGGATATGTAGATCTCATACCATTGTAACCGACTCTGTGTAACCCTAACCCTCTCTAGTGTCTATATAAATCGGAGGGTTTTAGTTCGTAGGACGAACAACAATCATACCATAGGCTAGCTTCTATGGTTTAGCCTCTTTGATCTCGTGGTAGATCTACTCTTGTACTACCCATATCATCAATATTAATCAAGCAAGAGTAGGGTTTTACCTCCATCGAGAGGGCCCGAACCTGGGTAAAAACATCGTGTCCCTTGTCTCCTGTTACCATCCGCCTAGACGCACAGTTCGGGACCCCCTACCCGAGATCCGTCGGTTTTGACACCGACAGTTGCCATCAAGTATAAAAAGATGGGGTTTATATCATATTGCTTGAGTTTATCCATCTACATCATGTCATATTACTTAAGGCATTACTCCATCATTATGACCTTAATACTCCAGATGCATGCTGGATAGCGGTCGATGTGTGGAGTAATAGTAGTAGATGCATGCAGGGGTTGTTCTACTTGTCACGGGCACGATGCCTATAGTCATGGTCATTGCCTTAGATATTGTCATAACCTAGTGCTTTTCTATCAATTGCTCAACAGTAATTTGTTTACCCACCGTATGCTATCTTCAAGAGAGAAGCCTCCAGTGAAACCTATGGCCCACGAGTCTATTTTCCATCATATATTTTTAGATCTATAAACCAACAAACCAAAAAATACCTTAGTTTGCTCTTTTATTTACTTTAGTTTGCTCTTTTATATATATTTACTTTAGTTTGCTCTTTTATTTATCTTTCATACCTATCTCTATTAGATCTCACTCTTGTTCGTGACCATGAAGGGATTGACAACCCCTTTTTCGCATTGTGTGCAAGTGTTTGTTAGTTTGCGTAGGTGCATATATTGGAGACTTGCTTGTGACTCCTACTGGATTGATACCTTAGTTCTTAACTGAGGGAAATACTTATCTCTACTTTGCTTCATCACCCTTTCCTCTTCAAGGGAAATATCAACGCAAGCTCAAGAAGTAGCAGGAACAATTTCTGGTGCCGTTGTCAGGGAGGTTCTACATCAAGCCTACTAGGTACCTATCATAAACTCTCGTCTCTTGCGCTTCCATTATTTTCAATTTACCTTTCATTTTCCTCTCCCCCTCTTATAAAACATTTTCAGAAAATACAAAAATATTTGCCTTTTTATTTGCCCTTCTTTCTTTCGTCTTCTCGTTTGCTTTCCATTTGCTTGTGTGCTAGATCGCTTGTTGTGCTATCATGGCTACTGCTCTTACCATTGTTAGTACCCCTTAAAGTGAGGTTCTCAATATTAAACGAAGGGAGAGGAAATTTTAAATGATGCTTGATATAGAATTAGCAATGCTCTAAATATATCTACTCGTAAGCAATCTACTACCGTTCTCCTCCGTAAATTTTATGTGTGTGTTACTACTTGGTATAGATATGTTCTAGATACCATTACTGGGGCTAATTTCTTGGGAAGCCATACTTTGGATGCTTACAATGCTATGATAGATTTGGTAGGTTCACCACCACTCATGATTAATGAAATAGTTTTAACTTTGGAACATTTGATGCAAAGGCTTGATATTATTGGGAATAAAATTTCGACCGTAGTGCTTATTGAAAATTTGGATGAAAAGATCCATACTCACATTACTCAAAATGGATCAAAGGTAGAAATCACTTTAAAGAATTTAAAGGAAAAGGAACCTAAGGTTAATGAGAAAATAGATAAAGTTCTACTAGAATTATTAAGTTAGAAGATATTATTACCAATTTGGGTTCTGCTTTTACCGCTGTTAATACTAATCCAAAATTTCCTTCTAATAAAGCTACTAAGATTATTTATGTTCCTAAAAATAAGGGTGAATCATCTAGTAAACAAAACGAAGATCTTAAGATGATAAGTATTTACCCTAGCTTTGACAATATCATTAAGGAGCCAATTACTACAAGTTAATTTCTTGATTTCTAATCTAGGAGTGCGATTATCAATAAACCCAAATAATCTCCTAGGGGTTATAAACATGCAATTGAAGATTTGCATACCAAAGATGACAATACCTAGATCTATGTTTTATGCCTAGCTAGGGGCGATAAATAATAGCGCTTGTTGGGAAGCAACCCAATTTTTATTTTTATATTTTTTGTTCTTGGTTCTGGTTTTCAATAAATACACATTACTACCTCTGTAGTAGTTGTGTTTTGGTGTTTTAATTAGTGTTTGAGCCAAGTAAGACCTTTGGGATGGTCTACGATGATAGTTGATTTGATCTTGCTGAAAAATAGAAAATTTTGGGCTCATTGCCAGAATTTTAGAGAATCATAGATAAGTGATTTTTATCCGAATTGTTTACACAAGATTGATATATAAATTTCCGGTTTGTCCTAATTTTTCAGAAGTTTTGGAGTTACAGAAGTATGCAAAATTTCCAGATTACTACAGATTGTTCTATTTTTCACAGATTCTGTTTTCTATGTGTTGTTTGCTTTTTTTGATGAATCTATGGGTAGTATCGGGGGGTATGAACCATGGAGAAGTTGGAATATAGTAGCTATAATACCAATATAAATTTAGAATGATTTCACAACAGTACCTAAAGTGGTGATTTACTTTATTATACTAACGAATCTTATGAGTTTTCTGTTGAGTTTTGTGTTGTGAAGTTTTCAAGTTTTGGGTAAAGATTTGATGGACAACAGAGTAACTATTGGAAAGAGCCAAAGATTGGGTATGCCCAAGGCACCCCAAGGTAATATTAAAGGACAACCAATCATCTAAGCTTGGGGATGCCCCGGATGGCATCCCCTCTTTTGTCTTCAATCAATCGGTAAATTTACTTGAGGCTGTATTTTTATTCACCACATGATATGTGTTTTGCTTGGAGCATCTTGTATGATGTGAGTCTTTAATTTTTAGTTTGCCACAATCATCCTTGCTATACACACCTTTTGAGAAGGACAAGCATTAATTTTGAATTTATTAGAATACTCTATGTGCTTCACATATATCTTTTGAGCTAGAAAATTTCCTCTAGTGCTTCACTTATATCATTTTAGAGCACGGCGGTGGCCTTATTTTATATAAATTGATGAACTCTCATGCTTCAGTTATATTAATTTGAGAGTCTTAAATAGCATGGTAATTTTCCTAGGTTATTAATTTAGTCCTAATATGATGGGCATCCAAGGGGGATATAATAAATACTTTCGTATAAAGAGCATTGAATATATGAGAAGTTTGATTCCTTGCATTTGTTTTGAGGTATAAATATGGTGTTATTAGACTCATGCTAGTGAGTAACATACTTCCGTATAAAGAGCATTGAATATATGAGAAGTTTGATTCCTTGAATTTGTTTTGAGGTATAAATATGGTGATGTTAGAGTCATGCTATTGAGTAACTGTGGATTCGTAGAAATATTTGTGTCAATGTAGCATGCACGTATGGTGAACCATTATGTGATGAAGTTAGAGCATGATTTATTTTTTGATTGTCTACCTTATGAGCGATGGTCTTTTCCTACCAATCTATACCCCTAGGAGCATGTGTGTAGTACTTTGTTTTGATGGCTAATAAATTTTTGCAATAAATATGTGAGTTCTTTATGACTAATGTTGAGTCCATGGATTATACGCACTCTCAGTCATCCACCATTGCTAGTCTCTCTAGTACCGCGCAACTTCCGTCGGTGCATTAAACCCACCATATACCTTTCCTCAAAATAGCCACCATACCTACCTATTATGGCATTTCCGTAGCCATTTCGTGATATATTGCCATGCAACTTCCACCGTTCCGTTTATTATGACACATACCATGATTGTCATATCACTTTGCATGATCACGTAGTTGGCATAATATTTGTGGCAATGCCACCATTCATATATTTTTATACACGTCACTCTTGATCATAGCACATCCCGGAACACCACCGGAGGTATTCATATAGAGTCATATTTTTTTTCTAGTATCGAGTTGTAATTCTTGAGTTGTAAATAAATAGTAGTGTGATGATCATCATTATCAGAGCATTGTCCCATGTGAGGAAAGGATGATGGAAGCTATGATTTCCAAACAAGATGGGATGAGTCTCCCTACTCTATAAAAAATAAAAGAGGCCAAAGAAGCACAAATAAAAAAGGAGGCCAAAGAAGCCCAAACAAAAAATGAGAGAAATGAGAGAAGGGACAATGTTACAATCCTTTTTCCACACTTGTGCTTCAAAGTTGCACCATGATCTTCATGATAGAGAGTCTCCTAATATGTCACTTTCATATACTAGTGGGATTTTTTCATTATAGAACTTGGCTTGTATATTCCAATGATGGGCTTCCTCAAATTGCCCTAGGTCATCGTGAGCAAGCAAGTTTGATGGACACCCACTTAGTTTCTTTTTGATCTTTCATACACTTATAGCTCTAGTGCATCCGTTGCATGGCAACCCCTACTCACTTGCATCGATATCAATTGATGGGCATCTTCATAGCCCATTAACTTGCCTAGTTGATGTGAGACTTTCTCCTTCTTTTTGTCTTCTCCACAACCACCATATTCTATTGCTTGGCTTGTCATCGGGGTTTTGCATGATGAAATACTTTGTGTGATGAAGTTGGAGCATAGCCAAACTATATGATTTTTGAGGGATAACTTTCTTTGGCCATGTTATTTTGAGAAGACATGATTGCTTTATTAGTATGCTTGAAGTATTATTGTTTTTATGTCAATATTAAACTTTTGTTTTGAATCTTATGGATCTCAATATTCTTGCCACAATAAAGAAAATTGCATTGATAAATACATTACGTAGCATTCCACATCAAAAAATCTATTTTTATCATTTACTTACTCGACGACGAGTAGGAATTAAGCGTGGTGATGCTTGATACATCTCCAACGTATCTATAATTTTGTATTTTTCCACGCTATTATATTATCTGTTTTGGATGTTCTATATACATTAATATGCTATTTTATACTATTTTTGGGACTAACCTATTAACCTTGTGCCAAGTGCCAGTTTAAGTTTTTCCTCGTTTTTGACTTTCACAGAAAAGGAATATCAAACGGAGTCCAAACAGAATAAAACTCTAAGATGATTTCTCTTGGACTAGAAGACACCTACGTGACTTGGAGAGAGGGCCAGAAGAGTCCCAAGGAAGCCACAAGCCTCTAGGGCGCGCCGCGGGGGGTGCCCTGAGGGCTTGTGGGCCCCTTGGGAGTCCTCCAACCCTAATTCCACCTCTATATATTCTCAAATATTCCCCAAACATCATAAGCATCCACAAAAATACTTTTCCACCACTGCAAGCTTCTGTTCTCGTGAGATCCCATCTTGGGGCCTTTTCTGGCACTCTGCCGGAGGGGGATTCGATCATGGAGGGCCTCTACATCAACCTTGTTGCCCTTCCAATGATGCATGAGTAGTATACCACAGACCTACAGGTCCATAGCTAGTAGCTAGATGGCTTCTTCTCTCTCTTTGATCTTCAATACAAGTTCTCCTTGATTTTCTTGGAGATCTATTCGGTGTAATCTTCTTTTGCGGTGCGTTTGTTGAGATCCGATGAATTGTGGATTTATAATCAGATTATCGATGAATATTATTTGAGTCTTCTCTGAACTCTTTTATTCATGATTAAGATATCTTTGTATTCCTCTTCGAACGATCGGTTTAGTTTGGGCAACTAGATTGGTTTTTCTTGCAATGGGAGAGGTGCTTAGTTTTGGGTTCAATTTTGCGGTGTCCTCACTCAGTGACATAAGGGGTAGCGAGGCACGTATTGTATTGTTGCCATCAAGGTGAAAAAAGGTGGGGTTTATATCATATTTCTTAAGTTTATCCCTCTACATCATGTTATGTTACTTAAGGCGTCACTCCGTTCTTATGAACTTAATACTCCAGATGCATCCTGGATAGCGGTCGATGTGTGATGTAATAGTAGTAGACGCAGGCATGAATCGTTCTACTTGTCACATACGTGATGCCTATATTCACGATCATTGCCTTATTGTGATAACCTTACGCTTTTCTATCAATTGCTCAACAATAATTTTTCTACCACCCGTATGCTATCTTCAAGAGAGAAGCCTCTAGTGAAACCTATGCCCCCCGGGTATATTTTCCATCATATATTTTCAGATCTATAAACCAAAAAACCCAAAATACCTTTCTGCAATTTGTTTATATTTATTTTGGTTTGCTCTTTTATTTATCTTTTATACCTATCTCTATTAGATCTCACTGTTGTTCATGACCGTGAAGGGATTAACAACCCCTTTTTCACGTTGTGTGCAAGTGTTTGTGAGTTTGTGCAGGTGCATATATTGCAGACTTGCTTGTGCCTCCTACTGGATTGATACCTTGGTTCTTAACTAAGGGAAGTACTTATCTCTACTTTGCAGCATCACCCTTTCCTCTTCAAGGGAAAAATCAATGCAAGCTCAAGAAGTAGCACTTACTTGTTCTGGCTCCGGAGTCGGAGCTGGAGAAGAAGCTTCTGTTCTTGGGGCTCAGCTGGACAGTGGGAATGGGCGCCGTAGATCATAGATTAGGTTAATTAATTATACCTCCAGTGCACCCCTTTTTAGTTGAAGAATGTATGAAATGTAATGAAATCCGGCATGTTTATATGAAATCCTACATGATCTATATACATGATCCATGCAGAGCGCACAGTTAAACCCGGTCTGGCAATTCATTGACAACATTCACAACAACCGATGGTTATGCATCTAAATGATTCATGCGTCAGAGCCAATATTTAATTCACAACTAAATACACAAATAAAGAGAAATCGACCGATGTCGCTGAAGGGAAAGGGCATCCCATTTTGAAATATTAAACCCATGTCTTCTTTCTAACATCAATGAGAAAAATTTGACAAGGTTGTCTCATTCCAAAATAACAAACATGTGTCTTTTTTGTACATCAATGAGCAAACTTTGACAAGGTTTTCCCATTCCAAAATATCAAATGGATACGACTGTGGAATGGGCGGGGTTTGCCATCAGTTTGCACATTGACATGTCACCTCGTGCTAAATAAACCAGTTGTTCTTTTTGTGTAGTTCCACTAAAATCAATCAACTTAGCGTGTGGCTTATAGGATTTTGCCTTTATATGTTGCAATGCCTTGACACCTCCTTTCTTGTAGCTAATTTTGTGGTTGAAGGTGGCAATGAATGATCAGAACATTTTGTGCAGTTCCCATTGAAATCAAGATGAGCACCCCTATTTGCATGAATACAAAAAATAGTGATTATATAAAGCAAACTGTATTATGAATTTACAGTTTAAAAACAAGCACCTACATGATCCATGCAGAGCACATATTTAAAAAAATGCAACTCACCAAAGAATCCTAAAACAACATTGTATTGGACATCACAGCAACAAAGATGGAGATCTGTGAGTCCTTTTGAGCTGAAGTTATTTTGTTCTTGTGGGCAGTAATGTAACCATCCTTCAACTGCCACCTTCTGATAAGAATAGAGGCTTGGCTTCTTCATCCTAGCATAATCGGTACTAGGCAATTCATGTACTCCATATTCTTCTTCAGAGGAGGATGATGATCCCGATGGGCGAAAAAATAGAACAATTAAATTCTAGCATCCCTGTTTTCTCAAAAAAAAAGAAATATTTAAAACAATCATTATATTAACAATGGGAGTAACTGATGAAATGTATAGTCACAAAGAGATGCATTCTCATTATCCTCATAGGAAATGATATGATACCAAGGACGACAGCTCAACTTGAATCGTATTATTACTTCATTTTACCATCGGCTATAATGGTGGCACACTGGTGCCTCAATTTATGAGCAGCCTTAGGTTAACATGTGAAAAAATACCACTTTCTCATGACAGTAGCTAAAAGGAAGCACAATAGAGATGAAAAAGCTCAATCATATGGATGAAATCCGTGGGCCAGTACCAACCTTTTTCAAGAGGCTTATTGTGTCGAGCGTACATATTAAGCACTTCTTGGGAACCTTCGGTTTTTATCTACTGTGGTTGCCATGCTTACTATATACTCATCGATTAGTTTAAGGTTTCCAACATCTTCTTTTGCAGTTCCACTAAAATATATGTTATCTTCAAACAAGATCCCTCTTTGCACAAGTAGAGATAATTACATATTACATTAAGAGTGGCATCAAATCACAGTGGCCAAATAACTGCTCGTTCCAGCCATAGAAATAAATTAAGTTGCAAAACTATATCATTACTTGTCTCATCACAGTTCCAGTGCTTCATTACAACATCGGGAGTTGATTTTTGTTCTTCTTCCACTTGTTCTTCCCCTTCATCACTTGGTTCAATAACAAACAAGCTTCGCCTTCAATGTAAGATTTGGCATGTCAATTAGGGAGCACAAGTATAGCACTAAAAACAACATTAATTTTCTGATGACAGTAGCAAAATACAGGCCAACAGTTCTGAAAAATCATTATCTTACCTCAATGGGATATTACGGTGCACCCATAGATTGTAAATTTGGTCTCCTTTTGTGTAGTTCACTAAAATCAAGCAAAATTACCATATAAGTAGGACAACATATGATAGCACACTACACAATCATGTGGAACAATGACAGTACTGGCCTCTCATGATGCAAAATTCAAACAACTCACAAGAAGAAGATCTAAAACAAAATTGTCAGCATGGATAGGAAGTCATATCTCCTCTTGTGCAGTTCCTCTAAGATCAAGCACTCAAGCAACATTCTCGGTCTGACATTTTAGTTGAACTGCACAAAACACTCTTAAAACAAAAGTGTTTTGTGTAGTGCAACAAAAGGTCGCAATAGCAATGAGGTGAAGTGGATAACCCCGTTTACACCGACGTACAAAGGAAACAATTACTGATCAATAATGGTGGATGACAGAAAAGCCCACAAAAAGTATCTAACTTATCTAAATGGGAAAGAAAGCAAGACAGTAGCATTTCTCAAACAGTGGCATTGATACATAATAATAGAGAGATTATATTAACAATAAAATTTGTTAAACATGTAATTTGCTTTTAACTGTGGCATTGCTTCAGTTTTCCAGCGGCATTATTAGATTAACAACAGCTAAAGAGTTGTATGGGACAGTGGACACACCAGCACCAAGTGCATCTACCGATGTGTAATGGGTGTTGACGCTCGAAAATGGCACGATCACAAAGAGTGACTTGATGTTGTAGCAAGATGAGGTCAAATTCATGATTTCATGTCAGCATTGGATGGCTCTCTTCAAGCCGATCGAACTAGACATAGAGATGGTCCAAAACGGAGCTCAGATGAAAAAGTTATGACAATCTTAGAGATGCTCGTATTGACATCAAATTAAAGAATGGCATGAAACCTAATTAATAAGGCCTTGGATAGAAAACCATTCAACTGCAAAGTTCTTCGTCTCCTCGAAATGGACGATTTTGACATAAAATCGTGCTCATCCGAGGACATATGCAAATTCTACAGGCAAAACCATGTGCTGCACCAATGTTTGGCCGGATCATCCAGGCCGGGGTCCAGATCATCCGGCGGGAGTCCACAGAAACGACCTAGACAACAGAAGGTTTATGACGAATCCAGATGATCTGGGTCTACTCCTGGATGATCCGGATGAGGCCAGACAATCCGGGCAAGAGTTCGCACGTCCGAACGATTTTTCTGCTGCAGATGTTAGAAAACAGCCTGAAACGCCCACAAGACGGCCTCAGGTCAAAAGGTGTTCAGCTGCAATGTTTTGCGTCTCGTCGGTACGTTTGATTTTGATATAAATGTCATCTTAATCCAAGTTCGTATACAAAAGTTACAACCCGATTAGTGGACTGCTGTCAGAAAACTAGGTTTGGTCGGATCATCCGGGTCTCGAGCCGGACATCCGGCCCGGATGTCGTGATTAGTCTATGTTTTGTGAGGTTTTGACAATCTGGACGGCTAGGAACGTCCTTCTTGTATGGGAAGTCCGTCTGTCTCTTATATAGACAAGAGATGGCGGCCGATTGAACAGCAAGACACAATCGATCAATTCATCTACCATTTTTCATCTTTACTTTTATCTCTCTCCCTTGTTCTTATTCTTCCTTGTTTTTCGTTCGTTCTTCTTGTTGCAGGGCGGCAAACCTCGAGGCCCTAGAGCCGATCAGGTCGACCTAGGGCAGCCCATAGCCGTCGTGCGCCCTGACAGGGGTCCCTCCCGGGCGTGTGGGGTTTCGGACCTACAAAAGCGCCTGCCGGATTGCGTGCGTACCGCACTTCCAGAGGGGTCTCCTTCGACATGAGTTGTAGTGCATCACCCCCGGGATCGAGGGTACACGGTGACATGTTCAAGTGCGAACACACTTTTTGGCGATTCTGCTGGGGAAGAAGTTTCGAACGGTCTCCAGCCCGTTATTGCTACAAAGAGATCATCATCTAGGGTTTCCAATCTACAAAGGTAATATGAATACCCAACTCACCTATGTATATGCAAATAATTCATATGTTGTTGCTAAATCACATAATGTGCATAGCATATCGTCTAGCCCTTGTTTGACCAATTATGCATCTAATTACACGCGACAGCCAATGCAAAGTAATCTCCATGCTTCAATTTACAATTCTAGCAACATGCAACATATGTATCCCAACCCTCATCCATCGGCAAGCCCACAAATTCATATGTCGATGAACAACATGATGGGTTCGGTTAATCAAGTTGAAACACCTCATGTAGAAACTTCTGATAGCATCCGAGGAAGTGTTTCACCTTTTTATTCATCGACAACTAATTTGGAATATACTAGTTCAAACATCCCGATGGATGGGAGAATTGGCCATGCTACTACTAGCTATTCGGCCGATTACTCTCAACCGTCATCTGCTACACCTCATGTTAGTTATTTTTCGGCATCGTATACAACTGTAGATGCTCGTAATTCAGCTCTGCACCTTCGTGGCCATAGCCGAATAAGTGAAAAATTTGCAAAAGTGCACATGCCATCATCTAATATTGTAGCATACAATGCATCCTTGTAGCGACCACACCTCAAACAGTCTAATATCTATGCATCAGTGTCATCCCAAGATTGATAATGCTGACACACATAGTACTTGAGGATTTATAACAGATTAGCAATCACACACTTATTACATCGAATGTCTCAAAAGAGAACTTATTAGAATAATATGGCTTAAGGCCGTCTAAAATCGATAACAGCGGAACGCTTGGAAGATAAAGTGAGTCCATCAACTCCAACGGCATCACTGAGTGAAAGACAACGACCTATGGCACCTTACTTGTCATCTGAAAAGTCTACAACATGAACGTTGCAGCCTGAAATGGGTCAGCACATGGAATATGCTACCAATGTAACACATAGAGTAATGAACAAAATAGTTGCTATCACTACATGCATATTCGGTTGGTAGAAAGCTCTACGGTTACAATTTTGCATAAAGCCATTTTTTCCCTACGACAAAGGAATACATTTTATTTGACTATCATGGTAGTTGTTAAACATTGAGAAGGTTCCTCCAACTCAATCCCAATTAAAAATCATCATTAAACCCAATCAAATTATATTTAGAGTGATGAGTTCAACATGATAATCCAAGAACCAGAAACCCAAGATGTCCATAACCGGGGACACGACTAACCATGATTAGTTTATACATTCTGCAGAGGTTTGCGCACTTTTCCCCACAAGACTCGAATACATACATGGTCATAGAATCGAGACACAGTCTTCCTGAAACAATAACTCTTTACTCTGGGTGGATAGTTACACCTACTTTCCCCTACATCGGCTAGCCCACCACTGAAAGAGGTCATGTGACTTACTCAACTATGCCAAAGCCCATAATGGCTTGTGGCTGCACACAGAAGTTTCTAGCATGAATAATCTTATGATCCCTTTGAGCTTGGGTGGCAGACCATAGGATGATCACACGGGTACAACGGGATATCCTTGGACAACACAGGATTTTCCAGGTGCCCTGACAATCACTGGGTACTCCAGGGTGCCTCAAGCAATCCACCCAGATATGTATTAAAGTAGCCACCTCAAGTTAACCATTAATAATAACTCTCACATCTGTCATGAATCACTGGAACCAAACCACATCTACAAGCAAAACATAGCAATATAAGCAACGTAGAAGTAACTCCCAAAGGTTTGATAATAAATAGGGCAATAGGTTCTACCTCATCGTCTACTTCCCAAGAACCACGTGTTAAACAAATCCTATCCATGCAATTGTTTGAGGGTTGGTCTAATGCAATAAAACTGGGTAGTAAAGAGGTATGATCAAAGTGTTACTTGCCTTGCTGATGATCCGTGAAACCTAGAGACTCGTAGGAGCACGCTTCGCACTCCGGGTACTCTATCGCAAACAAACAAGCATACAATAAGCACTCAACTAGAAACACGGGTAAATCTCAAATAAGAGATCTAACTAGAAAGTTCAACTTAAGAACTCTGGTGTTCAAAAAGAATCAAATCAAACGAAGCAACGAAACTCAAACTGCAAAAGAAACAAGATCCATTTACTAATCTAGACTAAAGTCAAATTTTACAGTACCAAAATCTTGTTCAAGTTTGTTAAACAGAAAGAGGGCTTCGAGACGAAGATCTAGGCGCTTGAATCGCCTGATTCCGATAAACGAGCGAAAAGATAAACTAAAACAAAAATTAGGGCAGAAATCACGATCCAAAATAATCGTGGAAAAACGCTGGAAAAAGAAAACTGACGAACAGGCTAACGAACGAACGTTTGCTGTCTGCGACTAATGGGTGAACACCGTCCATTAAAACGAACGTACGGACGAACGTTCGCTATTTAGGTAAACCAAGAAATCGAACCGATCTAATCTAAAAAAATAAACCTAGGTTTATAAAAAAACGAGCGGTTTAAAAAAACGAATCATCGGCGGCGGTGGTTTCTACCTTCGGCGAGGCTCCGGCGAGGCGGGGCGGCTCCGGTAGGATCCTGCTGCGGTGGTGGGGCCCCGGGGCGGCGGCAAAGTGGCGGTGTGGCGACGGCGAGGCGCGGCGGCGAGGCACGGCGGCGCGGCGGTAGCTCTGGCTTGCGGCGGCGGTGGCGGCGGGTGGGGTGGCGAGAGGCGGTGGGGGTGGCGGTATTTAAGGAGGGGGCACCGGCGGCTTGGGGAAGGGTCGAGGAGGAGGAGGAGTCCCCGAACGCGGTGGCGGCGGCGTGCGCCGGCCGGACTCCCGGTCGGAGTCGGTCGGACGGGGCGGGGCGCTGGCGAGGCCGGCCCGGCTCGGATGGGCCGCTGGCCCAGTCGGGCGCGCGAACACTTTATTTTAAATTAAATTCTGCCGGAACTAAACAAATCCTAGAAAATAAAATTAAAATCTAAAAATGCCAAAATAAAATTTCACCATCTAAATAAAATATTTAGAACAAGATGAATATTTTCTTGGCCTAAAAATGCAATTTTGAAAATGTGCAATTTTTCTAATTCGAATAAAATTGCAATAAAATCCAAATAAAACTATTTATTTGATTTTAATATTTTTCCTCTAATATTTAATTTATTTTGGAGAACTCATATTATCTCCTCTCATATATTTTTATTTTAGAAATATTAGGAAAGAAAAATAATTAAAACCAAATAATCCTCTTTTCAAAATTTGAGAAAACTCATATATGAAAATAAGGAAATCCCCAACTCTCTCTATGGGTGCTTGAGTTGCGTAGAATTTCTAGGATCAACACAAAATGCTATAAAATATGATATGCAATGCTGATCTAATGTATAACATTGGAAATTTGGGATGTTACAAACCTAACCCCCTTAAGATGAATCTCGCCCTCGAGATTCGGGTTGGCTACAGAATAGGTGCGGATGGTCCTTCCATAGGTCTTCCTCTCTTTCCCAGGTGGCTTCATCCTCCGTATGGTGGCTCCACTGAACTTTGTGGAATTTGATACCTTGTTGCGCATAACTTGGCTGGCAAACTCGAGAATCTTCACTGGTTTCTCCTCGTAGGTCAAATCGCTATCCAACTAAATCGGTTCTAGTGGCACTGTATCTCTCAAAGGGATATTGGCCATCTCTGTGTGGCACTTCTTCAACTGAAAAACGTGAAATACATCATGAACTCCTGACAATCCTTCGGCCAATTCCAACTTGTAAGCAACTTCTCCCATACGCTCCAAAACTTTGTATGGTCCCACAAAACGTGGTGCTAACTTTACCTTAACTCCAAAACGCTTAACTCCTCGAAGTGGGGACACCTAAAGATACACTCTGTCTCTGACTTCGTAAACTGTCTCCTTGTGTTTCGAATTCGCATAGCTCTTCTGCCTGGACTGGGCTACCTTGAGTCTATCGCGAATCAGTTTAACCTTGTCTTCAGACTCCTTAATCAAATCTGGTCCAAAGAACTAGCGGTCTCCAACTTCATCCCACAACAACAGTGTCCTACACCTCCTTTCGTACAAAGCTTCGAAAGGGGCCATCTTCAGACTGGCTTGATAGCTGTTGTTGTAAGAGAACTCTACATATGGAAAAATTTCGTCCCAACTAGATCGATAATCTAGCGCACAAGCTCTCAAACTGTCCTCCAGAATCTGATTGACTCTCACGGTATGTCCATCTGTCTGTGGATGAAAGGTTCTACTGAATTCTAGCCTGGTACCCAAAGTCTCATGCAACTGATTCTAGAACTTTGAGGTAAACTGGGTTCCTCTATCTGATACAATGTTCCGCGGAACTCCATGCAGACATACGATCCTGGTCATGTATATCTTTGCCAACTTAGCACTGGTGTAAGTGGTCTTCATTGGAATTAATTGAGCTACCTTCACTAAACGATCGACTACAACCCATATTGAGTCATAGCCTGAACGAGTCCTGGGTAATCCCGTGATAAAATCCATGCCTAGCTTATCCCACTTCCATTCGGGTATCGGCAATGGCTGTAGCAATCCTGCTCGCTTCTGATGCTCTGCCTTCACTCTCTGACATACATCACAAACTGCTACATACTCCGCAATATCCTTCTTCATTCCGGTCCACCATAAACTGTTCTTCAAATCCAGATACATCTTGGTGTTTCCTGGGTGAATCGAATACGGCGAATCATGGGCCTTCTGGAGAATTCAACTTCCTGATCTCTAGGTCATTAGGCACCTATACGCGGTCCTCAAACCATAAGTTATCGTGCTCATCCTCAGAAAATCCTTTAGCCTTTCCTTTGCTCATCCTTTCCTTTATCTCGGCATTCTCCTTGTCCGTCTTCTGAGCTTCCCTGATCTTATTCATCAGACTAGACTGAATTTCCAATGCTGCTACATAGCCTCTCGAAACTATTTCCAAACATAGCTGACGAAGATCCTCTGCTAACTCCTTGGGTAACTGTCCGGTCATGAGTGTATTGACATGAATCTTGTGGCTCAACGCATCGTCTACTATGTTAGCCTTTCCGGGATGATAATGCAACCTCATATCATAATCCTTGATGAGCTCCAACCATCTCCTCTGCCAGAGATTCAACTCCTTCTGCATGAAGATATACTTCAAACTTTTGTGATCCATGTACACCTCACAGTGGTTTCCGATGAGAAAGTGTCTCCATGCCTTCAACGCATGCACTACGACTGCTAACTCCGAATCGTGTGTAGCATAATTCAACTCCTAGGGTTTAAGCTGTTGTGAGGCATATGAAACAACTCTGGAGCTGTAACTAAACATTTCTTGAACTCCTGAAAAGTGGCCTCGCATTCCTCAGTCCATTTGTACTTGCTGTCATTCTTCAACAACTTCATCATGGCTTTGCAATCTTAGAGAAATTCTCAATGAACCTTCGGTAGTATCCTGCAAGTCCCAGAAAACTCCGAATCTCTCCAACTGACGTGGGTGCTTCCCAGGTTGTCACAGTGACAACCTTGGTGGGCTCTACTGCTATTCCTTCTCCGTATATAACATGTCCGAGGAATCCAACTTCCTTCAACCAAAACTCACACTTGCTGAACTTGGCATATAGCTTATGTTCTCTGAGCTTCCCAAGTACCAAACGCAAATCCTCCTTATGCTTCGCTTCATTCTTCGAGTAGACCAATATGTCATCAATGAACACCATGACGAACTTACCCAAGAACTCCATAAACACCTTGTTCATCATGTTCATGAAATAGGCAGGTGCGTTAGTCAGACCAAATGACATAACGGTAAACTCATATAGCCCGTACCTTGTGGTAAAAGTTGTCTTAGGTATATCCTGCTCTCGAATCTTCAGCTGGTGGTATCCTGATCGCAGATCGATCTTGGAGAATACTTTAGCTCCTTGCAACTGGTCAAACAAATCATTGATCATCAGCAATGGGTACTTGTTCTTGATTGTCACTTCATGCAATCCACGGTAATCGACAACCATTGTCAGCGATCCATCCTTCTTATCCACTAGAAGTACTCGTGATCCCCAATGTGACGAACTTGGGCAAATATAGCCTTTATCCAGTAACTCCTTAATCTGCTTCTTAATTTCCTCCAAATCCTTTGCGGGCACCCTATATGGTCTCTTAGATATTGGCCCTGTGCCTGGCAAAAGCTCAATCAAAAACATGATGTCTCTATCTGGGGGCATGCCTGGCAACACTTCTGGAAATACATCAGGGAAATCCTTCACCACTGGTACTTCCTCTTGTACAACTCCTGATAATGAATTCACTTGAGTCCACTTCGGCACATGCCGGGATACATACTTGATCCTACTTCCTTCTGGGGTGGTGAGCATAATCGACTTACTGGCGCAGTCGATGTCTCCTCCATACATCGATAGCCAATCCATACCCAAAATCACATCCAAACCTTGCGACTCCAGAATTATCAGGTCTAAGGGGAAAACGTGCCTACCTATGGTCAATGGCATCTGAAAACATCCTTCGCTTGCCATATGCTCCGCTCCTGGTGAGCTTACTAACATAGGTGTTCTAAGAACTTTGGTGGGCAACTTATACTTATCCACAAATCCCCTTGATATGTATGAATGTGATGCACCAGTATCGAAAAGAACGATTGCAGTAAATGATTTAACCAAAAACTTACCTATTACTGCATCTGGCTGGGCTTCAACCTCCTCCACGTTAACGTGGTTCACTTGTCCCATGTTGAAACGGTTGGGCTTCTTCCCAGAGCTTCCATTGCCGTTTCCATTCTTTGCTTCAGAACACTCCGTGGCATAATGTCCATTCTTCCCGCACTTGAAACAAGTAATGTGACTTAGATCCTTCTTGGCGGGCATTGCTAGGTTGGAATGGTTCTGGCCGTTGCTTCCTCCATTACCATTACCATTCTTGGGGCCACTAAGGTTGTGCGGACTCCCTCCATTGTGATTGTGACCTCCATGGTTATGGTGAAGGGGTCCTCCCGAGTTTGGGGTAAAACTGGGCCTCTGCTGAGCTCCTGAATTGTACTTCCCTGGTCCATACTTCCTCTTGCGGTTGTCAATCTGCTGCTACTTCCCTTCAATCATGAGAGCTCTATCTACCAACTCCTGGTAGTTGTTGAAGGTTGTCACCATCAACTGCATGCTCAGGTCATCATTCAGTCCTTCCAGAAACTTCTCCTGCTTAGCTGCATCAGTAGCGACGTCATCTGGGGCATAACAAGCTAACTTACTAAAATCATCAACATACTGGCCCATTGTGCGTCCTCGCTGGCGCAGGTTGTGAAACTCGCGCTTCTTCATGGCCATAGCTCCTGCTGAAACATGGGCTATGCGAAAAGCTTGTTGAAACTGGTCCCATGTGACAGTGTTGATGGGGTAAGTGGCTGTGAAATTCTCCCACCATGATGCTGCGGGTCCATCAAGTTGATGTGCGGCAAAATGCACTCTCTCCGCATTTGTGCATCCTGCAGTCGTTAACTCCCTTCCAATCTTGCAGAGCCAATCATCTGCAACTATCGGCTCGGTGCTACTAGAGAACACCAGTGGATTCAACCTTAACAAACGGGCTAAGTGATCAACAGGTGGTGGTGGTGGTGGGTTGTTGTTGTTGTTGTTGTTCCCCTGGTTCTGATCTGAACTAGTATCTGCATCAATGCATTCTGCTGTTGGATCAACTGAGTGAGCTCTGGTGGGAAAGCAAATCCATTGTCGCGTCTCGGAGGCATCTGATGGGTTTAGAAAAGATGAGAAAACAGAATAGAATGAGATCTAGAGGGAAAAACACTACCCATATGCACATGAGACAAACACAAACATATCTCTTCAATGAATTCAAACAAGGGCATACATCGTTCTAACGATCGTTACAAAAGTGCTCGGACTATACTATATACATGGGGGAATACTACTACTGTTGTGGTGGTCGACTAGAAAACTTAATCGTTGCAAGACTCCATGATATCTGCTCCAGCTTCATCAACGTAGTCATCATCGCTATCGGGGTCCGAGTTGGTGTCGTCGATGATGATGTAGTTCTCCGGACAAGTGGAATCATCGTCTTCTCCTCCTGGCGTGGGGTCTCCCATGAATACTCCTAGCTTTCTCGTCAAATCGTCATTCTTCTCCATGAGTATCGTAATTTCCTCGTATCCAGCGTGTGTAGACTTGAGTTCTTCCTCCAACTCCATTATCTTGGTCATAGCCTTCTTCAGATCTATCATGCCTGCGGACATCTGGTTCTCCTGGCGACAAATGTGCTAGTTTAACTCCTGGATGAAAGCTGCAATAGACCTATCCTTTCTAGTGCTGATCATCTCCCATTGCTCATCTCGGCGTCCACAAATCTGGTAGATAGTATCCTTGAGGTCCTTGTGGTAAACTTCTCCAATGCGTCCCATGGTAATGTGGGCTGCCATGCTCTTTCCTAGACTCCAGGTTGGTGCATCAAAGGAAATATCTATGGGTTCAGTGACTGGCATGAACGTCCTTCCTGGAACTTGAACTCGAATCATCCAACAGTCCTCTTCTAGTGAAGTGGCGATGTAGGTCCCTATGAAGCTTGGTATTCTGATGTTCAGGTATCTAGTGACTTCAAGTGTCGTCCAAAAGGTGTATCTTCATCCGGTTGAGTGAACTTGTTCCTTGCATACGCCATCCTAAAGAGTAGTAATGGGAGAGGAGCCAGAAATGAGAAGAGAGTAGTGATCTAGGGCTTTAGCTTAGTGGTCGTGTCCTACAGTCAACGTGTGCTCTGATACCATCTTGTAGCGACCAGACCTCAAACAGTCTGATCTCTGTGCATCAGTGTCATCCCTGGATTGGTAATGTTGACACGCACAGTACTTGAGGATTTATAACCGAGTAGCAATCACACACTTATTACATTGAATGTCACAAAAGAGAACTTATTACAATAATATGGCTTAGGGCCATCTAAAATCGATAACAACGGAAGGCTTGGAAGATAAAGTGAGTCCATCAACTCCAACGGCATCACTGAGCGAAACACAACGACCTATGGTACCTTACTCATCTTCTGGAAAGTCTGCAACATGAACGTTGCAGCCCGAAACGGGTCAGCACATGGAACATGCTAGCAATGTAACACATAGAGTAATGAACAAAATAGTTGCTATCACTACATGCATATTCGGTTGGTAGAAAGCTCTAGGGTTACAATTTTGCATAAAGCCATTTTTTCCCTACAACAAAGGAATACATTTTATTTGACTATCATGGTAGTTGTTTGTCGGTGTACTAGAGTAGGGGTACCCTAGTATCCCGAAATTGTGCACGGGCAGTTGCAGCACCCCGCGGCAAGGCTTGCCGGGCGACCGCCAAGGTCCTCCATGGTTCCCTTGGAGCCATTCGAGAACAAAGTATTCAAGCCAAGGAGACAAGGCCCCGGCAAGAGGAGCTTGCCGGGAAGGCCAACCAAGGCATCCCAAGGAACTTGCCGCGACGCGCCACGCGTCCCAGCAAGGCAACAAGGCCCCGGCAAGAGGAGCTTGCCGGGAAGACCAACCAAGGCATCTCGAGGCCTGGTGAGCGACAAGCTTCCGGGCGCGACAAGACGATGACCGCGGCAAGGTGCTTGCCGCGGCAAGTAACCACTCTGTACCCATGCTCCAGCACATCCGCTAACATGTCGCTCTGGGGGCCTTTCCAGGCGCGCGTGGCGTGAGGCTGTGCAGCCAGCGGTGCGCGGTGGCATGCGACGCTGACAAGATCGCCATCGTGGCGAACGGTGGCGCCCCTGACGGTCCCTTTCTGCACTGTTTGGGCGACACAGACGGGCATTTAATGCCTTTGTCCCCTGCCGTCAGGGTTAGGTAGGATACACCGTGCAAGTAGGTGTACCAACCGCAACACTTTTTACGTTTTACCCTTCTCTGCGTTGCCACCTGTCGGTGACCCCTTGAACATATAAAAGGACGCCCATGCGCAACGTAGAGGGGGTTCGACTGATTCGGAAGCCAAAAAAAAAATTAGCTCTCTCGAGCAAGAACACAATATAATCAGACAAGTAGCAGTAGGAGTATTATCTCTCCGGAGGGCTCCGAAGCTGGGTAAACTGCTCATGTGCTTCGCCTCGATCCGCTCTACGTGCGACCTCCGCCCCCCGCCGAACCAAAAGGGGCCCGGTCCGCCGGCCCCATAGGTGTTCGTGGATCAGCTTCCCCGACATCTTTGGCGCGCCAGGTAGGGGGCGTCGAGATTGCGTGAACCCGATCCGGCGTTCGCACGAGCTAAATCTTCATTTTCTTCATCGACATGCCAGCGAAGAAGAAGACTTCGGCGGCGGCTGCTCCGTCCACGTCACTTCCACCACCGCCGGAGCAAACGGGTGGTGGAGTGGACGCCGGCGGAAGAACGTACGTCGAAGAGGAAGCTCACGATGCTGCCAGGTCCAAGGACAAGGCTGCGCAGACCTCGGCGTCCGTACATGTACCGCGCCCATCTCAAGAGGCGCAGGACCGACAGCGTCATGGTATTCGCAGTACCATACATTCATTGGGAGAAGATCGAGCTGGTGGATCTCGGGGTGCTCAAGACCAGCATGCACGCCAACGTGCTGGCACGAGTGAGACACGGTCGCCTGGACGGGATGCTGCTCCTTCTAACATAGTTAGAAGTTCGAGCATATCCCGCTCCTCGCACTGTTCGCCACTGCAGCCCACCACTCCGGCAGAAGCTTTGGCGCGAGCTCAGCTGCTCCTGGATTACCCTCCAGCGGAAGACAAGATCGACCAATGGAGGGCCACCATTCAGAGTCTCATCGGCTTCGCCAACAGCGACACTCCGCGGCAGCCAACTGCATCGCAGCCGCGGCAGGACTGCCAGGCACGAGCCGGTGGTGAAGAAACTGGTGGGGGTGCAACCACCATGCACTCTCCACCCCGAAGGCCAAGATCGCCAACTCGTCGGATCCACCTCGATAGCGACTCCACCGCATCATCAGATCCACGAGCTCGTCGCGATCAGCGCCAAGTTCTTCATGAACGACAGCAAGAAGACGCTCGTACTCGCATCGAGCACCGGAGAGAAGCGCGACGTCAATCCGACAAGCGCGCTGGGCCCTTTGTTGACATGCATGCGCCAGGGGAACCAGGCGACTTGCCGTACGCGGTAGGTTGCCCTGCGTTCACTCGTGAGCTGCGGCAAGTCCAGTGGCCCAGTACCAAGAATTTCAAGCCAGATGTACCGGAGAAGTACGACGGCAGGACGCATCCGTCGAAGTTCCTCAGCATCTACGCCATTGCGGTGCAAGCTGCTGGGGGCGGGACGACAAGATCCTTGCCAACTACTTCCCGCTGGTGCTCAAGCCCAATGTCAGATCCTGGCTCATGCACTTGCTGGACAACTCCATATCCTCCTGGGCTGATCTGTGCCATCAGTTTGTCGGCGCCTTTACAGGCGGCCACAAGCCTCATGGCCAAGAGAGCGATCTTCATCTGCTCGCCCAGAAGGAAGGAGAGCCCCTGCGCAAGTACATTCAAAGATTCAGCCGCGTACAGCACAACATCCCAGATGTCCACCCTGCCGCGGTAATCAGCGGGTTCCATCAGAACGTGCGGAATCGCAGGATGCGGGAGGAGATGGCGATGTGCAAGATCAGAGATGTCAGTGAGCTATATGCCCTGGCTGACAAGTGTGCACGTGCTGAGGAAGGGAGGAAACTCCCCGGAGAGAACACAGGAGCAGAAGGATCTGATAGTGAGGACACTGCCCCGGCAAGGAAGAACCGGCGGCGGAACAACAGGAAGAAGAAAGGCAAAGATGTGCTAGTTGTTGAGCAGTCCGGCAAGAAAGCTGAAGCTAGTAGCTCTGGCAAGGAGGTTGCCACAGCTGTGGCAGTCGCCGACAAGCAGGACAGCACCAACAACCAATACTGCAAGATCCACCGCACCAAGGGCCATGACCTCCAGAGCTGCAAGAAGGTCGAGCAGCTTGTCGAGCAGCAAAAGGCTGAATACGAGCGGCGCGACAAGGAGAAAGCTCAGGAAGGTGCTGGAGGAGCTAGCAAGAAACGTCCCGGCCAAGGAGGACGCCGCGGCAAGCCCAAGCAGCGGCAAGGAGACTGACCTCCCCGCGGCCGCGATAAGGATGAAGATGACGACGAAGATGAAGATATGGATGAAGATGAGGCCGATGAGCAGGAGTTCCAGAAAGCCACAGAGGTCCTGTGTGTTGACGGCGGTGCTTCTCTGCATACTTCACACCGCCAGCTCAAGCAGTGGGTGCGGGAAGTCAATGCGGCAGAACCACCCGTTGAGTCACGCAAGCCTCCGAAATGGTCCAGCACGCCTATCATCTTTGATATTGAGGATCACCCTGATCGCATAACTGCGGTCGGGTGCTTGCCGATGTTGGTTTCACCAACTATCCGCAACCTCAAGGTCACCAAGATGCTAGTTGACGGCGGGGCCGGCTTGAACTTGATCTCCCCCGCGGTACTCCAGAAACTCCAGATCCCTGATAGCGAGCTCGAAGAGATCGGCACGTTCCAAGGAATCAATCCGGGAAGGAGCAAGCCGAAGGGAAAGATCACGTTGCCGGTAACATTTGGCAGCGAGTTGAACTTCAGGACTGAGAGGGTCATTTTTGACGTTGCTGACTTTCCATTGCCTTACAATGGGATACTTGGCCGTCCAGCACTCGCCAAATTCATGGCAGCCTCTCATTATGCATACAACGTACTGAAGATGCTAGGCCCGATAAGTGTCATCTCTGTCCCTGGCGACAAGAAGGATGCTCTTATCTGCGCCGACAAGATCTACCGGGAAGCAGCAGCCGCAACAGATCGCAAATCACTTGCCGCTGAAGCTCCCGGGGGGAAGAAGAAGACCAAGTCCGGCAAGAGTTCTGATGCCCACTCCGGCAAGCGCACCTCTTCGGAGTGCTGCACTACCGTCGAGGACGCACTATCGAGCTCCACCGACAAGTGTAAGAAGGCAATGGCAGCTCCACCTAAGACCAAGAAGGTGTCCGCCAAGGAGGACGGCACTGGTGGTACCTTCACCATCAGTGCCACTCTCGACCCCAAATAGGAAAGCGCGCTCGTTGCTTTCCTGTGGGCGAACGTCGACGTGTTTGCGTGGCAACCGTCCGACATCCTCGGTGTTCCCAGGAAAGTAATTGAGCACCACCTTGCCGTCTGTCCTCATGCGGGGCCCGTCAAGCAGAAAGTCAGGAAACAGGCAGTGGAGCGCCAAGAATTCAAAGCAGAAGAAATCAAGAAGTTGGAAGCAGCAGGCCTTGTCAGAGGGGTGCTCCATCCTACATGGTTGGCCAATCCTGTAGTCATGCGCAAGGCAAACGGGAAATGGAGGCTTTGTATCGACTTTACCGATGTTAATAAAGCTTGTCCCAAAGACCCATTTCCTTTGCCGCGCATCGACCAGATTGTTGACTCCACGGCCGGATGTGATTTGCTTTCATTTCTTGATGCATACTCAGGATACCATCAGATCTTCATGGCAGAAGAGGATGAGGAGAAGACCGCATTCATCACCCCGTGTGGCATGTATTGTTTCGTACGGATGCCTTTCGGTTTGAAGAATGCTGGTTCAACATTTGCAAGGGTAGTCCACCACACTTTTGAGCCGCAGATGCCCAGAAATGTGGAAGCCTACATGGATTACATAGTGGTCAAGAGCAAGGACAGGGCGACCCTGTTTCAAGATTTGGACGAAACCTTTGCAAATCTACGCCAAGATCAACCTCAAGCTTAACCCCGAGAAGTGCGTGTTTGGAGTCCCCTCCGGCAAGCTTCTCGGGTTCTTCATGTCTCAGCGGGGAATTGAGGCCAATCCCGACAAGATCAAGGCCATTGAGCAGATTGAAGCACCAAAGCGCGTCAAGAATGTACGAAGACTTGCCGGTTGTGTGGCTGCTCTCAGCAGGTTTATTTTTAGGTCTACTGAGCACGCCCTGCCATTTTTCAAAATTTTGAAAAAGGCAGGTCCAATGAAATGGACTCCGGAAGCGGAGGCTGCGCTATAGGACTTGAAGAGATACCTGTCCTCCACTCCAACACTTGTCGCACCTAAGCCACAAGAGAAGTTACTGCTATATATAGCGGCAACCAATCAAGTGGTTAGTGCTGCGTTAGTGGCGGAGAGGGAGGCAGATGATGAGCCAGCAACCACGGCAGATGCATCCAGGGACAAGCAGGGGGCTTCGCCGACAAGCTCTGGTCCCGACAAGGATGGATCTGCGCAGGAGCATGATAAGATGTAGAAGAGAATGGTGCAGCGCCCAGTTTACTTTGTCAATTCCCTTCTGCAGGGGGCTAGGTCAAGGTACTCTAGTGTGCAGAAGTTGATTTTCGGCCTTCTCATGGCCTCGAGAAAGCTACGCCATTACTTCCAAGCACATGAGATCACAGTCGTCAATCGTTTTCCACTGAAGAGGATACTGCAAAATCTAGAAGCAACAGGCAGGATTGTCGAGTGGGCATTAGAACTGTCAAGCTTTGGCCTCAAGTTTGAGAGCACTTCAACTATCCAAAGCAGAGCATTGGCAGAGTTCATAGCAGAGTGGACGCCAACACAAGATGAAGAAATTCCAGAGACGAGCATCCCCATCAAGGAAGCGATCAAAGAGTGGCTGATGTACTTTTATGGTGCCTTCTCGCTGCAAGGCGCCGGTGCGGGCGTGCTGCTTGTCGCACCCACCGGAGAGCACCTCAAGTATGTAGTCCAGATGCACTTTCCCAAGGAGCAAGCAACCAACAATACTGCAGAGTATGAAGGATTGCTTGCCGGTCTCAGGATCGCAGCAGACCTTGGGATCAAGAAGCTCATTGTCAGGGGTGACTCACAGCTTGTCGTACGCCAAGTGAACAAGAACTATTAGAGTCCGTTGATGGAAGCATATGTTGATGAAGTGAGGAAGCTAGAAGAGCACTTTGACGGCCTGCAGATGGAACATGTTCCAAGAGCTCAGAATGACATAGATGATGGCCTGTCGAAGTGCGCCGCACTAATGTTGCCCGTGGAACCGGGGATCTTTGTGCTCAAGCTGACTCAACCATCTGTAACGCCATCAACTGGACAGAGCAAGAAGAGGAAGTTGATTTCTAGTGACTATTCTCCGGCAGAGCTCCTTGAAGCCGCCGCCAAGAAAGTCCCCAAGATCAACACCAAGGGTGCTGAGGAGCGGTCTGCTCCGGCAAGCCTTATGGTTTGTTCCGTTGTAGCAGACACTCCCGACAAGATTTGCTCCGGCAAGCTTGACGGGGAACATCAAGCTCCGGCTGAGCCGCAGGTTCTCGCCATAGAAGCGGATGTTCCCGCAGCAGCAGATGTGCCTTTAGTCCTTGTTGTCGAGCCACAAGCTCCAGCATGGGCACAGCACATTGTCCATTTCCTTCAGACAGGAGAACTTCTCGAAGAGCAAGAAGAAGCGGAAAAAGTAGCCCGGCAGTCAAGTATGTACCAGTTTGTCGACAGCACACTGTACAGAAGAAGACTCAACGGTGTGAAATTGAAGTGTATTTGTCGGGAAGACAGACAAAAGCTGTTGGCAGAGATACATGGAGGCATATGTGGTCACCACATTGGCGCAAGAGCACTTGCCGGCAAAGCTTTCCAGCAAGGTTTCTTTTGGCCGACAGCCCTCCAGGATGCAACTGCACAAGTAAACAAGTGTGAAGCGTGCCAGTTCCACTCCAAACAGATACACTAGCCAGCTCAAGCTCTCCAGACGATCCCTTTATCCTGGCCATTTTCGGTCTGGGGGCTCGACATCCTCGGCCCCTTTCCCCGAGCTGTCGGGGGCTTTGAGTACTTGTACGTTACGATCGACAAGTTCACAAAGTGGCCAGAAGTGGAACCAGTGAGGAAGGTGACAGCACAGTCAGCAGTCAAGTTCTTCAGGTCGACTGTTTGCCGTTTCAGGATCCCTAACAGGATCATCACCGACAACGGCACGCAATTCACGAGCCGCACCTTCATGCAGTACGTCCAAGATCTTGGCGCCAAGGTCTGCTTCGCTTCTGTTGCTCATCCGAGAAGCAACGGTCAAGCAGAGAGGGCAAATGCTGAAGTGTTGCGCGGGCTCAAGACCAGGACTTTCGACAGGCTGCGCAAGTGCGGAAGAAACTGGATTGAGGAGCTGCCGGTGGTTCTTTGGTCGGTCAGGACAACGCCAAATCGAGCCAATGGCCAGACACCTTTCGCTCTAGTCTATGGAACGGAGGCAGTTCTCCCCACGGAACTCGTATACAGGTCGCCTCAAGTGCTCGCTTATGATGAGCTTGAGCAAGAGCAGCTGCGACAAGATGACGCGCTGCTCCTTGAGGAGGATCGTCTTCAGGCTGCTGTACGAGCTGCTCAATATCAGCAAGCTTTGCGCCGCTACCATAGCCGCAAAGTTAATGCCAGAAGCTTCGAGGAAGGTGACCTTGTTCTTCGGCGCGTTCAGTCCACCAAGAATTCCAATAAGTTGACGCCGAAGTGGGAAGGCCCTTACCGGGTGAAACGAGTCACTAGGCCTGGCGCTGTCCGCCTTGAGACCGAAGATGGCATTCCGGTGAGCAACTCCTGGAACATTGAGCATCTTCGTAAATTTTACCCGTAGGGCGCGGTTGCCGGAACCCATTCCGGCAACCACCTTTTGTACAAGTCTTGCTGATGTTGCATGTAATCCTTTGTACAAAGCCGGGCGCAGATCCCGTGCATAAGTAAAGCTCATGTGCTCCGCACATCTTGTCAATTTCATGCATCATATTCTTTTTTGCATACGTTATCTGACACTTTGTGCAGCACCTACCCCCGGTAAGCAATAACGAGCCGAAAGGCTCCATATCTTTATTTTCTCTTCTTTCTTATTCTCAACAAAAGCAAGGTTCCCTCGCACACAAGTTTGCCGGGGGGGAAGGAGAAGATTATGATGTGGACCAGGCGTCATTCAAGCAAGTTTCGCATTACCGGGAAGCAAACGACAGAAAAGCTAAGTTGCCAAAGTTTGAGCAATCAGTTTTAAATTTTTAAGTTATATTCCTTGAACGACCGTTCTTTGTATGGAAAACCTGTGCGCGGAGGAACCAACTCGTAGCTAGTTGCGCCCTTACTTTGTTTCAAGTCCGCTCAACAACTTAAGTGAGCTGCGACTAGTTGCGACAAGGTTTCTTGTCGGAAGCGGCATCGCCAGCAGGCTGCTGATGTCCCGCACTCAGCGCTCGCGGCAAATGTGCCTGCGCCGACAAGTTCCCTAAAAGCGTAGGGTAAAAACATACAAAGCAGGGAATCAAGTAAAGGAAATAACATAGCAAATCTCTACCCAAAATAGAGTTATATTACAAGATGACTTGTCGCAGCTCTAACAGAATGTTCTCATGACATGACCAGCGGCGACAAAGAAAAAGAAAAGAAGGGCGGCCTAATCTACGCGATCGCCCTCAACCCTCTTGATCTCGCTCACCTTGTCCACAATGGGTGCGACAAGGGCCTTGAGCGCATCCCGATCAGCATCCGGCGGCAAGGATTTGAGGACGTTGGTGAAGTTGAGGCCTGGATTGCGGAAGGCCACCTTCATCAGCACCTTCTGGAGAGCTCCTGCACAGATCTTGCGCGACTCGTCGGCCAGCTGCTTTGGGATCTCCTCCCGGAGTCGCTGGAGTGCCGTCGCCACGCCCTTGAAGAACAGGCTGAGCTTAGCGCTGAGTTGGAGATGCTCGTCAGAGGGATACCCAAAGTCCTCCATCCCCAGCTGCGCCAGCTCCCCGTCGGTGACTGCAGCGATATTCACCAGCCCCTCGGTCCAGTGCTCCACAGTCTCCCTGAATGAGTTCTGGGTAACGGCGATACTTGCCAGCAGCTCCTCGTCGGCCTTGACCTTCTCCGACAAGTTCACCTCTCGCTCCCTGGTGACGTCCAGCGTCTGAGTCAACGTGGCCAGCTTCAACTCCAGGTCTGCATTGGAATCCTTGGCGGCGCTAAGCTCCTTGCCCCTCTCAGCGAGAAGACCCTGCAGCTCACCATGAGCGGCAGCGTCCTTCTCGCGCTCACGCTTAAGCACGGCAAGCTCCTCGCCGCTCGCCTTGAGATCTGCCTCTAGCTGTGCCAATTTCATCTCCAGCTCCTTCTTGGCGGCCTCAGCAGCTGCGGCGGCGTCCTTTGCTTCCTTGAGCGCCCCGCCTATTGCTTGCTCGCGCGCGGCAAGCTCCTCCTCGTGGCTGTCAAGATTGACCTTGCGCTGCGCCAAATCACCCTCCTGCGCAGATAGCCTTTCGGCGACAAGCCGTTGCTTCTCTTTAGCTTCAGCCTTCTCGAGGAGGAAGGCTTTCCGCTCCTCGAGAAGTTGCTCCCGCTCCTCCGCCAAGGACCGGAGAGTTTCCTGCCGGAGGCCCCGGAGCTCCTCCGCGCGCTTCTCAATGTCAACCCCGCCTTTGCAACGAGCGCCTCTCGGGATGCCAGTTTGGCTTGGCGGGCGCGGTAAAGAGACAGCAGCTTCCGTAGAAGCCGCTCCTCCTCAGACTCGTCGCTGCTGCTGCTTGGTGCGTCGACAAGCGCCAGCCCAGCGGAGGCGAGCACCTCTTCATCGAAGGTTTCTCCTTTAACCGGCGCCCTGTAGCTCGACGCCCAGGGGAGCTTGATGAAAATGCCATCGCCGGCATTCAGGTAGGCGCCGGGCTGCGGCTCTTCGGAGCCTGGCTCTGCAGCAGCGGCGGAGGGATCGGCGGTCGGCGCAGCGCCTGGCGCTCCTGCGGCCTCGGGGCCGTCAGTGCGATCGCCGGATTCCTCGCCAGCTTCTGCGGCAGCAGCCTTGGCGGCCTCTTCGCCGGCGGGATCATCAGCACCGGCCTCTTCTTCAGTGGCGGCGGCATCGTCGTTGTTGCTGCGGGCGTTCTCCTCGCCACCGTCCTCGATGTCCATTGGCTCCGCAGCAGATGGATCTGAGGACCGAAAAAGGGAGAAAAGTCAAGCAAAAATCCAGAAAAGAAAATCAGAAGAAGAAAAACCCAAGGAAAGTTTCCAGGCAAGAAGATTACCTGTGCTAGGATCTGCGGTTGCGGTCTCAACCGCCGGAGGATCACTGGTGCCTTCCCTTGCCGGAGAACTGTCCCTTGCCGGAGAGTTCTCCCTTGCCGGAGAGCGCTCCCTTGCCGGGGACTCCTCCCTTGGCGGCGTAGTCGAAGCAGATGGCACTTCGGGAGCAGCTTCCGGGCATTCCTGGTGGGGCTGTTCTGCTCCTACACAAATCAACAGTCAAGATATCAGTAGAGAAAAGAGCACCCATGCGCGCCTGACAGCAGGAAGTAAACTATAAACTTACGCTGGGGGCTGCGCTGGGGGCTGCTTTGGGGAGTAGTTGCCGGGTCCGTCAAGGTGGTCTCAGACACACCCCCTGCTGACACGGTGGGATCATCTTCGATGACAATCACCGGGGCCTTGGCTCTCTTCGCCGCTCTCTGGGCCAGCGTCCTGAAAAGGAATAGATTCAGATCGAAGCAAGTCAGATACAAGACGAAAGCAACAAGATAGCAAGAATTGAAGAACTACGAGGACAGCAAGGGGATCTTACTATTCTTCTTCGTCGTCGGAGCTGAGCGCGGAGAGATCGAAGTCCGGCTCGCCTCCGGTGCAGCGAGGCGGAGGAGTAGGCTCCCTAGCCCGCTTGGCAGGAGCAGCAGCGGTGGATCGGGAAGACCCCGCTCCAGTTGCCGCAGCGGCGTGAGGCACTCCCGCGGCAACGGTGCTTGCCGCGGTAGAGCGTGTCGCGCGGCTCGGCGGCTGTTGACCCGTTTGCCACCCCGCTGCGTCTGCGGCCTTGCGGAGACGCCTTCTTGGCGGGGCCGGGGGCTCCGCCTATGGCAAGCTGTCTGAAGGTTCGGGCTCCTCCTCGCCGGGCTCGCTCGGCTCAGCTTCGGGGCCGGCAAGATCTTCCTCGCCGGCAAACTCCTCGCGCTCGGCAAATCTTGCCGCCTCTGCTGCCTCCGCCTCCTCCACGGTGAACCCGAACTCGCCCGCGGCAGCTGCTGCCGCAGCCTCTTCCGTCCTAGTGGCGATGCGCTGCAGCTCCGCGTCGGTAGTGTCGCGGGTGAGGCTCTTCTGTTCATCAGCGCGGACCGGCACTTCTACCAAGTTGTCGAAGAACGCCCGCACGACGTCATCCACAAGTTCTTGCCAAGTTGGGGTAATTCCGTGCGAGTCGCACAACGGCATCATCGCGCGGATGCGGTCAAGTGAAGAATTGTTGCACAACTGAACGACATTCCGCGACAACATAAATGGGTGCTGAGGGTCGCGCTTGAATAGCTCCAGAAGCATCGCGTCCAATTCCAAGACCGTGAAGTTGAAATTGAGGCCCGGGCGCAGCCTCATGATATCCGCCGAGTTCTTGAACTCCCAGGCAGGTCTCCCCCTCTCCTGCAGGGGGGCGATGTGGCGGCGAAGGAAATCTGCACCAACGGCGCCTACAGTGAGCCCGGCAAGCCTGAGGCGAAGGATCCAGGTGACGGCAATTTTCAGCCTGTCGTCCTCCGGGGCCACATTACTCCAATCATTGCCGCGCACTATTGGGGCTTGGCGCAGGGCAGTGAACGGCTGCGGGTTCTCCTCGACGTTCCAGCACCACTCTGCTCTCCACTCTTCCCACTTGCTACGGAGCTCACCCTCCAGATACGCATCCTTCTTGCCGACTCTCGAGATCCAAGCAATCCCGCCGGCAAGAGGCTCTCCTCTCTCAACCCGAGGCATGAAGAAGTGGAGGAAAAGGGCCACGTTTGGGTGGACTCCGACAAAGTTTTCGCACAGATGTGCGAAAACTGCCATAGTCAGAACGGCGTTAGGGGTGAAGTCAAGGAGGCGGAACCCGTAGGTGTTCATAATGTCGCAGAAGAAATCAGAAAAAGGCGGGCAGAGCCCGCAGTAGAAGAACAACGCGAAGAAGGGGTACCCGCTTGGAGCCAGTTCCGATGCTGCAGCCGGGAGTACCCTCATGCGCGGATGCGCACGCGTCTCCGTCGACCAGAAGAGATAGTAGTACTCCCTCAGCTCCTGCGCACCGAGCTGAGGGGGGAAGAGGGCCCGCTCCTTCCGCAGCACCGCGAGCCGCTGCGCCTCGGCCGACTTCACGTCCTTCCCCTTGTCGGCTTTTGGAGCCATGGCGGAGGTGGTGGGGGAGATC
>NC_041383.1:317801920-317842116 GCF_002162155.2 Triticum dicoccoides | reverse complement strand
GGTGGAGCGCTGCTCTCTTTCGACTTTGAGAAGAAGGAGGAGAGCGGCAGAGATTTTGGAGAATGGAGTAGCAACCGGTGAAGTGGGCAAATTGCCCCTGTTTCCCCTGCTTATAAAGAGGCAGGGGGCGGACGTTTCGCCCTTCCGAATAAAGAAACCACCCACGATCCCTCCCACGATGCTGCATTCAACGCGTGCCGTTCGGGGAGGGCACGGTGGATACGGAGCAGGATACAGCGTGATCCAGGCCGCGTGTGCCGGTTTCCTGTTTTGGCCCTGGCCCAACAGCGCTCGGCACCGTGTGTGGCCCAGGCCCGGGGGCTCCTGTCGGTGTACTAGAGTAGGGGTACCCTAGTATCCCGAAATTGTGCACGGGCAGTTGCAGCACCCCGCAGCAAGGCTTGCCGGGCGACCGCCATGGTCCTCCGTGGTTCCCTTGGAGCCATTCAAGAACAAAGTATTCAAGCCAAGGAGACAAGGCCCCGGCAAGAGGAGCTTGCCGGGAAGGCCAACCAAGGCATCCCAAGGAACTTGCCGCGACGCGCCACGCGTCCCGGCAAGGCAACAAGGCCCCGGCAAGAGGAGCTTGCCGGGAAGACCAACCAAGGCATCTCGAGGCCTGGTGAGCGACAAGCTTCCGGGCGCGACAAGACGACGACCGCGGCAAGGCGCTTGCCGCGGCAAGTAACCACTCTGTACCCACGCTCCAGCACATCCGCTAACGTGTTGCTCTGGGGGCCTTTCCAGGCGCGCGTGGCGTGAGGCTTTGCAGCCAGCGGTGCACGGTGGCATGCGATGCTGACAAGATCGCCATCGTGGCGAACGGTGGCGCCCCTGACGGTCCCTTTCTGCACTATTTGGGCGACACAGACGGGCATTTAATGCCTTTGTCCCCTGCCGTCAGGGTTAGGTAGGATACACTGTGCAAGTAGGTGTACCAACCGCAACACTTTTTACGCTTTTACCCTTCTCTGCGTTGCCACCTGTCGGTGACCCCTTGAACATATAAAAGGAGGCCCATGCGCAACGTAGAGGGGGTTCGACTGATTCGGAAGCCAGAAAAACAATTAGCTCTCTCGAGCAAGAACACAATATAATCAGACAAGCATCAGTAGGAGTATTATCTCTCCGGAGAGCTCTGAAGCTGGGTAAACTGCTCGTGTGCTTCGCCTCGATCCGCTCTTCGTGCGACCTCTGCTCCCCGCGGAACCGAAAGGGGCCCGGTCCGCCGGCCCCATAGGTGTTCGTGGATCAGCTCCCCGACATTGTTAAACATTGAGAAGGTTCCTCCAACTCAATCCCAATGAAAAATCATCATTAAACCCAATCAAATTATATTTAGAGTGATGAGTTCAACATGATAATCCAAGAACCAGATACTCAAGATGTCCATAACCGGGGACACGACTAACCATGATTAGTTTATACACTCTGCAGAGGTTTGCGCACTTTTCCCCACAAGACTCGAATACATCCATGGTCGGAGAAGCGAGACACAGTCTTCCTGAAACAATAACTCTTTACTCTGGGTGGACAGTTACACCTACTTTCCCCTACATCTGCTAGCCCACCACTCAAAAAGGCCATGCGACTTACTCAACTATGCCAGAGCCCATAATTTCTTGTGGCTGCACACGGATGTTTCTGGCATGAATAATCTTATGATCCCTTCGAGCCTGGGTGGCGGACCATAGGATGATCACACGGGTACTCCAGGATATCCTTGGACAACACTAGATTCTCCAGGTGCCCTGACAACCACTGGGTACTCCAGAGTGCCTCAAGCAATCCACCCAGGTGTGTATTAAAGTAGCCACCTTAAGTTAACCATTAATAATAACTCTCACATCTGTCATGAGTCACTCGAACCAAACCACGTCTGCAAGCAAAGCATAGCAATATAAGCAACGTAGAAGTAACTCCCAAAGGTTTGATAATAAACAGGGCAGTTGGTTCTACCTCATCATCTACTGCCCAAGACCCACATGTCAAATAGATCCTATCCATGCAATTGTTTGAGAGTTGATCTAATGCAATAAAACTGGGTAGTAAAGAGGTATGATCAAAGTGTTACTTGTCTTGCTAATGATCCATGAAACCTAGAGACTCGTAGTGGCACGCTTCGCACTCCACGTACTATATCACAAAAAACTAGCATACAATAAGCACTGAACTAGAAACATGGGTAAACTCAAATGAGAGATCTAACAAGAAAATTCAACTTAAGAACTCCGGTTTGCAAAAAGAATCAAATCAAATGAAGCAACAAAACTCAAACTGCGAAAGAAACAAGATCCGTTTACTAATCTGGACTAAAGTCAAATTTTACAGTACCAAAATCTTGTTCAAGTTGGTTAAACTGAAAGAGGGCTTTGAGACAAAGATCTAGGCGCTTGAATCACCTGAGTTTGATAAACGAGCAAAAAGATAAACTAAAACAAAAATCAGGACAGAAATCGCGATCGAAAATAATCGCGGAAAAACCCTGGAAAAAGAAAACTGACGAATAGGCTAACGAACGAACGTTCGCTGTCTACGACTAACGGGTGAACACCGTCCGTTAAAATGAATGTACGGACGAACGTCCGCTATTTAGGTAAACCGAACCGATCTAATCTAAAAAAATAAACCTAGGTTTCTAAAAAAACTGGGCGGTTTTAAAAAAATCGAATCGGCGGCGGCGGCAGTTTCTACCTCTGGCGAGGCTCCGGCGAGGCAGGGCGGCTCCGGCAGGATCCTGTTGCGGCGGCGAGGCTTCGGGCTGGTGGCGAAGTGGCGGTGGGGCGACAACGAATTTCTAGGATTAACCAAAAATGCAATAAAATATGATATGCAATGCTGATCTAATTTATAACATTCCAAATTGGAAATTTGGGATGTTAGAATCCTCTACACAATTTCATAATTTTGGCAATACCTCATGGCCGGAAGAATCTAAAATTATTGTGGAGCATCCCCGATGGAATGCGAAGTGGCTACATTAAAAAGGGATATAGCACGGAATAATAGGATTGGTGCTCTTTGCCTTGAAGAGCATGATAAGGGGTTAGTTCCCGATTATAATGCAACAAAAGCTAGAGTTTACAAGAAGATGAATCTTTGCCAATTGATAAAATTGTCAAGAAAAAATATGGTTTTACAACAGTGCATATGCCTTCACCTAGTATTGCGTCATATTATACATCCCCTGCACAATTGCAAAATTTCCGCAACGATTCATTGCCTAAAAAGTCTAAAAGCATCATGGGGCAATCATATCCGGAGTGGGCTGAAATTGAGAAAAAACTTAAAGACAATATTGCCGCTCGCTTCCTAAAATAAACGGAAAAAGAATTGGCTCCAATAAAAGAAGCATTGCCAATTGATAGAATCAATGAAAAGAAGGATGATTCGGAACATAAAAGTGCTTCGATTGAAAAGGCCGAATCAAATCCAAAGAGGCAAGGTGCCATAGGTATATATTTTGACTCCATCAAATCCAAAGAGGCAAGCATTATTGAGAAAGGGCATGGGAAACATAGAAAAATGACCATGATTGATTTTGCTGAAGTTAGTGGAACCTATTTCCTGCCCTTTGAGTTTCGTGCCATAGAAATTGATGAGCTTCAAGGACAAGAACAAGTAGCCGAACAAAGTTCGGTTGACAAAGATCTTCAATGTAATGATGCACGGAACCAAGAAAATGATGATGAAAAGGCGTTGGGGAGTAATCCAAAGGTGGAGCAAGATATTGTTAAGTTCACACCGCCATCATGCTCTCCCAACATATTTGAAGGGGTATGTCTAGCAAGTAATTTACCTGTTTTCAGATATGGTCACAACTTTATTGTTGATGCATCCATTAGGAAAATGCGCATAAGTAATTTCGAAAGACCAATGAAGAAGGGTAATTTACCTTTTCGTAATAAAATTGTTATGGAGCATATTGGTCAACCCATTGTGCCTTTTATAAAGACCGATAGTGACTTATTGTGACTTATTGTTGCAGCCAAAGCTTTCCCCATTGCTTTATCTAATGTTCATACCTAATTGGGTAGCTTTGCTTATTTCTTACTTGGCTTGCATTTGGTATCAATTTAGATGTGTGTGTTCTCAATATTTTTGTTTCTGAAAGATAAAGTCAACTTTAGATTCTTTTGAGATAGCCGATGCTAATATAATATCTTACCCAAAGATATCACAGATAGAATGAAAAATAAAGTTCATGGCTAAATGGGGTGATACAAAATCTAAACCATTCATTTGCTTAACTCCAAAGCCATTCCCACAGCAAGATCGGCTGGAAAAAAAATATTACCTTCAGGTCACCATGTCAAGCCATCTATCCAAGGACAAATGTATTGTAAGGTTCATGATTCGTTGAAGCATAATTTTGAGGATTGCAACATCTTTCATCATATAGTTAAATTGGCCATTGAAAAAGATGATTGAAATTTGTGGAAACACCAAGTGATGACCAGTCTATTCTGATTGGTCCTGATGGAAAAATGTTTTTGCATCGGTTACTTCAAGTCGATCCATTTAAAGAGAAGGTAAAAGCTGCGTGTGACGGGATTAAGCTTTCAAGTGAAGAAGTTGTTGAAGAGCATAATGAACATAATCTTGAGGGCAAGAATTCCATCGAAGCTATGATGAAGACGCCAAGGACTGGGGGATAACAATGATCAATGAAAGCAAACCAAAATAAAATAAAGGCAAAGATAAGAACAAGTATGAGAGATGAAAAATGACCTTCGCTGAACTATTGGATAAATATCAACAGAAGAGTAAAGAGAAGAATGCTTATCGGCCAAATCATGCAGAGAAACCAAGATTATCCCCAAGGCGCAAATATGAGGATAGGTATTGGTGAAGTGAGAATTTTGATGCAACATATTCATATCCTAAATTTGGGCCGCCAATGCCATGTTGTGGATGCCTCCCTAAGCTCGTGTAGATCCATATCCATCATGGGACATGTATGATACAAGCGCACATTCTCCATCTTATCTCAGACCATCTCACCAATAGTATGCAGCTCCGAGAAGAACATCATTTGAACAATCACATGTTAAAGGCCGATTCAATCATAAGGTAATCGGTCCGGAGCTCAAGGAAGAATAAAGAGGTACTCAAGCAAGTTTATCGCGTTAAAAGAGATGGTCGCAAGTGTGCTACTTCAGATTTGGCCTAAAATAACAAAGAGTCAATTAAAGTGTTTACATTGGCTACAAAAGGCAAAGAAGTGAAGCAATCACTTGTTAAAAATCAAAGTGCCAAATATGAAGAAAAGATGTTGAGGGTGCACAAGGCCAAAAAAAAGTTGACATTGGTTGAAACAGAATCAGCCGAGATGCTCACTCAGCCTATTGTATTGGCAAAAGAAGGACTTATAAAATCTTCGTGCACAAGAGCTGAGAAAGAAGAAAATGGCATGGGTTCCCAAGAGGATCGATCCAAATAAAAATGATGTGCAACCTTCTATCGCAACAAGTGTTACAGAAGTGAAGAAAGGTAGGAATGGAAGTGATAAACAATTAAGCCGAAGGTTCACGTCAGAACATCAAAATCTTCGGTTAGCACATCATCCATATTATTCAATCATGTCTTTGCCATGGAATTCCTTCTTAGGTATGATCAATTACCATCCGTGCATTTATTTTCATCCATGGACACAACATAATTTTCAACATCATGAAAGGGTATTACCAAATAAATATACATTTGATTAGCTACATTTTTGTTGCTAATCCAAAGGGCCGGAATATTTGATTGTTATATCATTTCTTTATTTTGGCTATACATATGTTAGTGGATGAATTCTACATGGACCTGATGGTAATAGCCGATACTTAACTATCATGCTAAGAAACTATCTAATCATGACCGATGTGGAATTCTAACATCATCCTTAGTTCAGTTGGAGACTGAGACAAGGTACATGTTCATTGATACTAGCCTTGTTTTTCTAGTACAATGGAGATTATGTTTTCATTGTTGAATTCATAGCAATGAACAAGGTGTTGGTGTTGTTTATATACTTCCTTATGATACTATTTTCTAAAGCCTCATGCCGCTTCAAATATTTTTTGCACAAATTATCAAAGCTGAATATGCCCTTAGTATTCGATTGAAGCTTTTACTTTCTATACATATTCAGGTTTTGGTGATTCATTATTAGTAGTACAACAAATATCAGAAGTTATCAATGTTTTGATGAAGCACTTATAATTTATCTTGCGGCACGTCTTGATGCAATATCCTCCTTGGGTCGCTTTCTAATTATTCACACATCTAGACATGACAATTCGAAAGAGTTGGCATAGCAAGCCTTCGGCTACTATGTTAATCATGGTGTATTGCATTTCTATCAATAGCCGATGCTTAGTGTCGTCAACAAAGGTAAGGCCGAATCGAAGTCCACAGCTTCAGCCACTAATGAAATTTTTTTGCAGGCGAAAGTAAGGATTGGAGAAGTTTTATTGTTAATTATCTACAAAATACTAGCAAAAGGACAAACAATATAGTTCGGAGGATGGACTTTAGATATATATCTATAGATCCTTATCATTGGCTTGTTAATGAAGCTGAGAAGGTTTCACCCAAGTTTGCATCAAGGATTCAAGCAATAATGGATGATATATATTTATCGCCCTAAGCACATGGCCGGTGGAGTGTTGACATCATCCTTAGAACCAACACAGTACAAGTTATTTTTCGGCACGCTAGCTTTGCCAAAAAACAGGGGGGCATGTGTTGACGCTGGAAAATGAAATGATCACAAAGAGTGACTTGTGGCAGTAGCAACATGAGGTCAAATTCATTATTTCATGTCACCATTTGGATGGCTCTCTTCAAGCTGATCGAAATAGACATAGAGATGCTCCACAATAGAGCTCAAATGCAAAAGTTATGACAATCTTAGAGATGCTCGTATTGACATCAGACTAAAGAATGGCATGAAACGTAATTAAGATGGCCTTGGATGAAAAAACATTGAACTGAAAACTTCTTTGTCTCATCAAAATGGACGATTTTGATATAAAAATCGCCCCCATCTGAGGTCGTATGTGAATTCTACAGCCAACACCATGCGCTGCAACAATGTTTCACCGGATCATCCGGGCCGGGGTCCAGATCATCCGACCGGAGGACGCACAAATGACCTAGACAATAGAAGGTTTACAACGAATTCAAATGATCTGGATCTACTCCTGAATGATACGGGTGAGGCCAGACAATCAGGGAAAGAGTGTGGACGTCCGAACGATTTTTCTGCTGTAGATGTAAGAAAACAACCCTAAGCACCCACAAGACGGCCTCAGATCAATAAGTGTTCCACAGGAAGTTTGCGCGTCTCATCGAGGCAGTTGATATTGATACAAAAATTGTCTTAATCCCTGTTTGTATGCAGAAGTTACAGCCCGATTCGTAGACTGCTGTCAGAAAACTGGGTTTGGCCGGATCATCCCGGTCTCGAGCCGGACACCCGGGCCAGAGGTCGTGATTAGTCTGGGTTTTGTTAGGTTTGATGATCTGGATGGCCAGGCAAGTCCTTTTCTTGTACGGGAAGTCCATCCGCCTCTTATATGGACAAGAGGTGGCGGCCGATTGAACAACACACAATCGATCAATTCATCTACCACTTTTCACCTTTACTTATGTCTCTCTCCCTTGTTCTTTTTCTTCCTCTTTTTCGTTTGTTCTTCTTCTTGTAGGGCGGCACACCTCGAGGCCCTAGGGGCGACCAGGTCGACCTAGGGTAGCCCATAGCCGTCACACGCCCTGACGGAGTCCCTCCCGGGCGTGTGGAGTTTCGGGCCTACAAAAGCGCCTGCCGGATTGCTTGCATACCACGCTTCCAGATGGGTCTCCTTCAATGTGAGCTGCGATGCATCATCCCTGGCGTCGAGGGTACATGGTGACGTGTCCGAGTGCGAACAAAGGGGTGATGCATAGTCTGTTGCAACAAACAACCAAGGAGCATATTTAAGTTGGTCCCATTTTTTTTCTCTTTAGACACCTTTCCCTATATGAGGGCATCAAATTTAGTCATGTTCAAACTCTACAGCCTTGTCCCCCACCCACAGAAATATCAGTTCCTTACAGATGTGTGTACTGATTGGTCACAGTTTTCCCTTTTTGACCAACATAGGTGTTGGATAGCCAGTCTGTACTACTTTCCCCCTTCCTTTCCTCTTTGAACCACAGCCTAGATTCATGCTATACAATTTTCCCCATTAATTTCTTGTTTGATCCAACACCTATGTTCAAGTGCATAAGCAAAAAAATCCACATGCAGCTAGAGACACTACTACAGGATGCTGCTAACGCGACACTACAGTCAGAGACCCTTCGACGAAATTGTGTGCGATGCATTAATCACAAACAGTGATGTAAAAAACTGTCAAAAAATATGCAAAGCGTTTGCGATGGAAGATACATCAAACACGGTTCAGATTTTAGTTGCTTGTGCAATGGGGGCATACGGTTTAGTTCAATGAACTGTTTGCGATGAGGTGGAACAACAGAAACAGGCAGCCAGATGAAGGTCTGTGCGATATATGGCATACAGTTCACTTGGGTAAACTGTTTGTGATGAGGCGGAACAATAAAAACGGGTAGTCAGATGAAGGTGTGTGTGATATACGGCATACAATTCACTTGGATGAACTATTTGTGATTAGTCAACACAAAAGAAAAGGTTAGCCAAATCAAGATGTTTGTGATATATGGCATACGGTTCACTCGGATGAACTATTTTCGATTAGGCAAGGCAGCAGAAACGGTTTAGCCAGATCAAGTTTTGTGCAATGGAGGGCATACAGATCATTCCGATAAACTGTTTGTGTTGAGCTAAGAGAACAAAAACATTTCGCATAAACAAGATGTATATGATACATGGCGAACATCCAATTACATAAGGGCTAGTACACACATGAAATTTCCACCTGCCAAAGTAAACTATTACCTGCATAATTAACTAGGATAAACGGTCATCTGATCATTATCTACTTCTTGTGATGCTTTCTACCACTGCTCTACTAGGATAAACACAACAATATTCTTTACTATGAATAGTTTGCTCTCTTGGGCACACAATTATATGGATCATAGCCTCGGGCGAGCAATGTGCCCACATGTGTTGTCACTGGTACGTGTCGGTGCTATACAAACAGGTTTTAACACCTTTCCAGCGACGGCATTTGGAACCGTCACCAACTCAGTGTGGGTGATAGGAGGTCCTTCCCACACGACCTAGAAACCATCGGGGATATGCCCCCCTGGCACACATGCTCGGCAAAATGAGGTCGTGTGCAAACGGCGAGCGAGCAAATATGGTTATACGTACAATAGTGCTAAAAATACAATTATACAAGTGAAATTGTTTCCGATCGTAAGTATATCCCACACAGTCAGTCGCAGCTAAATGTTTTCGTTCATATAGACATCCCACACAATCGCTCCAAGGAAAACGTTTCCGTTCCCAGGTACATCACACACAATTTTCCCCGTTAAATTGTTTGTCATAGCGTTGCCATCTCACACAATATTAACAATTTTATCCTTTGCATTATTGAATGCATCACACATGATGCGCTGATGAAACTGTGTGGCAAAGGCTGTCAATCACACACAATTTTTATGTGGTAAACGTTTGTGCAAGGTGGCCTAAAGCAAACAGTTTTGAAGAGAATGTCATCTGTGATTGTTCATCGATCCAACACGGTTTATTCCTAGAAAGTGTGTGTGTTGCCTTAGGTCATCGCCCACGATATTTTCTCAATAACAGTTTGCAATCGCAAAAACCAATTAGCAGGGTAATTGCCTTATTATTAATAATCCATTTATTAATCTAATTGACATTCATATTAAACACATAATATATTTCATTCCCATATTAAGGAAGAAAGATTTCATAATTGAAATACATCAGACTACAACATGATATAGCTTCAGCACTCGGCTACCCCATTACACAACTGCACCAGCACCAAGTTTCACATGCAACATCTAGAACCTTTCAGAATTAGCATCATAGACGGTACATAGAGAGATGCATCTCATCTGGAAAACTGCTGAAGCGGAAGGGGAATATTGAGCCTTCATTGATGTTGGCCAGTGCCTGTGGATGATTGACCGTCCATCCTTCGTCCTCTTTAGGATCAGTTCAATATTGAACCGCGGGTGTTGTATGAATACCTTCCTCAGACTCAGGTCGATTCATAAAATCAGCCTGAGGATCAATTCCCAGCTCGGCAGCATACTTAGGAATAGAAACGCGGTGTGCAAAGTCCTCGAGACTCAGGTTGGGTGCGGCCGACCAACCTGAGGATAATAATCTCGTTGAAAACTATATTGCACTGTAAATTTTCTGCATTGGATTGTCAATGCAGTAGCCCCCGAGACACTGGTCGAGTGGCAACACCAGATCAGGGGATCGATGTACCCCTTTAATATTTGTAAATGATAAGCACGAAGCCCAGTAGCCCCCGAGCCTTAATGTGGGCATGGGTGGCCAAATTAAGGATCGATGTCCGAAGTAAAATCACAAATTATGTGTAATGATTCTACGTATCCAAGTACTCTACATCATTAATACTCGAATCCACATTGTTCAAAACTTTGTTGACCGACCATCAGCTTCAACCTCCTCAGCCAGTAGCAGGGGAGTGTTTGTCCCACTTTATAAAGCCTTGACAAGGGCAAAGATTTACGACAAAAAAGGCAATCCGGCCATACGGTTTTATAAACAAAGGTACGCGGAGAGATAGGTTATATTACTTTATAATGTAAGAAACATCTTCCAAAGAAAATAATCCCGCTATCAGTTCCTTTCTTTGGGTTTTCATGCCAACCATGATCATGTAACCTCGCCTCCGATCAATGCAGGAGAAAATATTGAGGATTTAGTTCGGGGAAAGTTCCCAAACTCTATGGTATTAATGAACCAAAATCTTCACTTCCGTCATTGCTGACCAATGTGATACTTTAAGATTGCTAGCTTTCGGCTTCACCCAGTCTGAGGTACTAACTCGGATGACAAGGCAGTAACAATCATAGAGGTGCTCCCTTTACCACCTAGCCGAACAATCGGGAACATAGGAGTAAGCACAGGAGCCAGGCAACCCAGCTTGGCCAAAATCTTAAGTCAAATTGATGCATATTTATGGCTTTATAACGATGATTATGGAAGGCAGCACTCGTGTATTCAATACAAATGCTGATGATATGTCTATTTTGACTCCATTGTGACCATTTATCAGTTGAAAGTGGCCCATCGTCGGCTTCCATCCCCTTGTACATGCTACGCAGGGTGTTTCCGTAGTAACAAAACAACCCATAGCCGACGTCTCGGTGCCTTATGGCGGTTGTGTTAGCTGTAAGGATGGCAATGGGTCGGGTTTGGACCGGGTTGAACAATATCTAATCCATATCCATGAAGATAGCCTTTGCCTAACAATGAAAATATCCATGGGTGAAAAATTGTGTCCATGTCCAAACCCGTCGGATATCCGTACCCACTGGATATCCATTGGGTCCTCTCGAGACATATAAATAAGAGATAATACAATGTTAACATAAGCTCTTCCAATCTTCACCTCGTGGTAGGCTAGGCCTCACTTACGGTAAACATCAACTTATGGTAAATCAACGCTCACTAACAACCAAATATCATTTAGGATTTTTTTCTAATAGATGAGAATGATGAGTCATTTAATAAGGAGATAAAAATAAGAGAAGGGTTGTTGGAGTACGTTATGGATGGGATTGAATGTCAACTATTAACAGTTATGATGGGGATTGTGCAATTTCTTTTGCATGTTTTTATAACAAAGTGTAAAATTGCAATGGGACATGTGACTGTGGGGTAGGGATAGCAGATTTTTTCCTAATAATTCATAATATCGGGTTTCGGCACCGCCCATGGACACAAAAGCATATCCAAACCCTATCCATTTGGGTCGGATATCCATGGGTATCCATGTTCATGGATAAAATTGCCATCCTTAGTTAGCGGAAATGAGGCAATCAGATATGCGGGCTTTATAACTTTCACTTAGTCCTAGGAGCTTAAAGTTGGGAGGCCAGCTACTAGTCCTTGGTTAGTGTTCAGCGACAACCAAGGTCAAGCCATTAACACTTCGGCCAATGTTAAGAACGGCCCATCGTTTAACGTGGGGTGACCTCCATTGATGTTATAGTTTAACATAGTCATCGGATCGCTGACCAGTTTATGCTTATTGTGACAGTCAGTTTTTGGCTTTATCCACTGAGGTTCTTAACAATGCGAGCTAGAAGCACAATCGCAGTGGTTCTCCCTTTGCACACCTAGCCGAACAAAGCGGAATGTAGGAGGCAAGCACAGGGGCCAGGCAACCCAACTATTGACCGAAGACACAATTTCAAACCAATGCATATATAGCAATATCCGAGAATGTTTTTGTCGAATCTCTAAAGGTGTCTGGCGTTGCATTGCAAGACTTATGTTGAAAACACACAAATAGTTTAAAAGTGCCATAATCTTGGAAAACCAAAAAATGTCAGTAAAAGCTTGACATCCGAACAAGATCAAGTGTTCAGTGCCAATCCAAAAATTGGGCTTTAAATAGAAAAAAAATTGTGCTTCTGTCGTGTTATAACATGACACATCCTATCTCAAGACTTCAAGTGGGTCAGCCTATGGCTTGAACCTCCTATCCCGAAGGCAGGGTACTTCTCATTAGGCCAGTTTGTCAAACTAAACTCTAGCGGCTTTGAGAGAGAAATTAAGCTCTTTAGCTATTAACTACACACTCGCGTCGAAGAAGGGAGTGATAGAAAAAGGCTCGTGTAAATTTAAGATCCCCCAAGTGACTTGGGTAGAAGAACTTTATGTATAATGATTGTATGTACTGGAGTACTTCTATCATATCTATATTCACCCAAACTTTAAACGCGTCTTAACCGACGGTCAGCTTCTCCCTCTTCAGGAAAGGACCGAAAAGTTTTATGTATTCCACATGTCGAGAATATCAACGGTGTTACCGATAACCAGGCAATCAGGCCATAAGGCTGTAACAGACAAAGCGCGCTCAGGGAACTTATGCTATATTACTAATGAAGTGTAAGAAGCATCTTCGAAGAAAATAGTACCTCCACCGATACCTTTCTTCGGTTGCTCATTGTCACTATGAGACTTGTGCAATAGATTTTTTGTACACATGAGTTCCGTTGTGTGCCGACCGTGATTGAAAACAATAAGAGCGCTAGCTTTCGGTTACACCCAGTCTGAGGTCTGAGCTCGGATGACCCGATCGTGACAATCGTAGAGGTGCTCCCTTTACTCCCTAGCCGAACAATCGGGAACGTAGGGGTAAACACAAGAGCCAGGCAACCCAGCTTGTTGAACACTTAAGTCAATATGGTGCATATTGTGGCGTAATACACGAACAAGGAACGAAGCCGTACAAGTATAATCATATGCAAGAGGAAAAGATTCATAAAGGAAGCCCCCAAATAAACGGGGTATTTGAATTTGTGTGTCACAAACAAAGTTATGACAAGGAAATTTTTCGCAAACAACTTTTTCCCAAAACAGCATAATGCTTGGTCGAACCGGACAAAATTTAAAACTGAAAGTTTTTGAGCATGAAAGCGTCTTAGCTGGTTCGTGTGCTCGGTGTTTATTATGAGGTCTGGACTTATGGCGGGACGAAGACATAGTCCTCAGCCTGGCCGAGGTTCCAGCCCTGAAGCCGGTTCCGAAGTGTCCGAGAAAAGAGCTCGGCTTGACGAAGTGGCGACATAGCACGGTTGAAGTAGGTTCACACAGGGACGCGCATTGAAGCGACACCACAATTTGATCGGTGCAGGCAGGACGACGACATCAGCCCATAGAGTTGACCGCGTGACACAATAGAAGTTGATTACCTGTGCACATAAAAATAGTGCAAGACAAGGTACTAACAAGTAACGATAGTAATAATATACCCCTTTTTTTAAAGAAAAAGTTTCTTCTTCTTAATTAACTCAAGAAAACTAAATAATTAAATAAACATGGCCTGAGCACCGAGGTCGGCACGGCGGAGTGGCCGCACGGAGATGTCGGCAGAGGGACGCGCGCCGAGGTGACCCCAAAACTTGGTCGACGCAGGCGGGATGATGACATCAGCCCGCCATGACACCATCTACATGCATGAAGTAGCACGCAACAGATAATAATAACAAAATCAAAAAAGGAAATTTCTTCACAAAATTACTTATGTAAAGTGAATTATTAAAGGAGATTTGGCCTGGCGCAAGGCCGATGATGACACAGGGCGTCGGCGCGATGAGGTGACAAAGTCCGAACTAGCAGGGTGGTCCGAGCTCCAAATGCAGCGTCGCATAGGCCAAACAGTTGTGTGTATACGCACAAGAGTGCAGACCGACGGAAAATATAATATACAGTATATAAGGAAGAATAGCACCTGATTCGGATATAGCCATAGTAGTGAAAGAACTACCCCAAAGTGATTATATCGCTTCACACGGGAGTCACTTGGTGGACTAGCTCGTGGCATCAATCAAGTCTCGGTGAATGTGCCACATCTATAGTAGTACTCATTGCATCACGGGAAATGCATGAAAGACAAACCGTTAGCAAAAAGTATGGTGGACCTCCAGGCTTAATTAAGTAAGATAAGAGAGAGAAAGGAAAAAAGGTCAAATCTCCCTGTGGCTGCCTAAGTCGGACTATCTTCGGCCTCGATGGGTGTTGTTGACATCGGCTCGGTTGAGTGACGCGATGACAATGTTGATGCGACGGTGGCACGTCGGGTCACCTCAAAATAATTGGACGAAGAACTCCATATGAAGCGCCACCCCTGAAAAGTTTCTGCGAAAACAAAGCAAAACAAGCCAGCAGAGAGCATCTTTTTCAAGAGACAAATATGCTCGTACAAAAAGTTCAAGGTAGAGAGCGCCTTGAACGTCGTGCGAATGCTACCCATATCGGTTCGCCAATGTCGGTTCAATATCCGTGGTATCTCGTAGTAGGGGTCCTAAGCTAGGCGTCTTGGAGGGATGGTAACATGGACACGGGGTTTTACCCAGCTTCGGGCTCTCTTGATGAGATAATACCCTACATGCTGCTTTTGATTGTTTTCATATGGGTGTAGTATAGAGTACATGTATTTACCACGAGATTGTAGTAATGAATATGAGATTTCTATTGACTAGCCTGGCCTCGGTTTATATAAGACACCGGAGGCCTAGCGTTTAGGAGAGTCCTTGTCTTGGGTGCCAAGTCTTTTGGAGTCTTCCTTGTATGCGGCAAGAGTTGTCCGAACTGGCCCATGAGTAAACGACCCTGGGGGTCGTCGACCCAATCCAAGAGATCGGGAGATGACGTGGTGAGTACCCCCTAGTCCAGGACACCGTCACACGTGCACACTGAGAAAACACCTCGTAGTCTTCGTCGAAGGCACCGAAGGTAGCCTCAAGAAAATGCCATGAACTGTCGTTTAAAGTAGCCAACCGCGTCGCGGCATTGGCACATGAGGCATCGACGGTGGCCTCGACGGTGAGGTGCTCCTCCAAGATCTGGGGGTTGGGATGAATGGCAGCCATCGCGACCTCATCTGCGCGTGCGGCTGTGATTTGCTTCTCCGTTTCCAAATGCTCCTTGCGATCCTGGCTATACTACATGCACCATGGATTAGGGAGGCACTTATTTGGTGGAGGGATCGGTGATTTGGGTGGAAAGTGTCGCGCTAACGGTCGGGGCATGTGGGATGTGGAAGGAGGAGGAGGATGGGGGTCTGGTGTGGATTACCTGCCTGGATAGACGAGGCCGAGCAACGTGAAGGAGGTTTGCCGGTGAGGGGGGTTGCTACTCACGTGGCGGCATCAAGATCTTCCTCGGGGATAGCAACTAGCGAGAGCAGCACATCAGCTATCCGTTGCGTAGCGGCAGCCTTGGCCCTGATGGATAGCAACTGGTGAGGGTTACCCGGTCGCAGATTGCGGTCTCCCTCACGAAGCTTGTTAGCACGCGCCTGGTGGCTGCGGCAGCGCTCTCGCTGGAGTGGGCCATCAAAGTTTCCCTCGGGACGCGGGTCCATGTCCCCATCTTTCACCAATGATGATTGAACAATGAAATGATATTTGGGGACAAGCTAGTGTGCTTGACACACCGGCTGTGGACTATAGCCGATGCACCTTCTCGCGTAAGCCATATGCATACTATGCACCGACGGTGCTTCAGGATATTTTGTACTGCATCTCACACGGTCGGTGATAATATACTGTGTGCGATCTACTTGATTTTTCGTGTTGATTTGAATTATATAATGGGGTCACAGCTGAAAAGGATGGTGTTTGAATTGCTAGAACTTCTATCTGAAGTGAACATGCAACTATAGGTATGTGGTCAAAAAAATTGGAATTATTTAGGGTTCGTTTGGACATTTTTATACAGTAACTTGGTTTTCTAGGCATGTCAGGTGCACAATTCAAAATTAAAGCACATGCACATGCTCCGGTGCACCAAAATGGGTTGTACAATGATATATGTGTCCATGGGTTGATGCTTACGTACCATTCAAGAAATGGGGATGAATTTCAAACACCACAGCACCGTGACTCTCCGGCAAATGTTGGGGGTGCTTGCATTTGTAATTCTAGTAAGTACAAAATTTTCTGAAATTCATGAACCTTGCCATGCTATCACGGAACAGCATCAAGATGCTGGGGTATAAAAATATTGTCCCATTTGGGGCAGGTTATGTTATAAGCGTCTCGCAAAACAGAGCTTCTCTCACAACTAGCATGATGGTTTCGGTAGGGAATGTGCCAGCTTGGGGTTGAAACGATATCTATTGCCTCTTTCGGGGTTCGTGTGTCAACATAGAACAATTGGAGTGTTGTGCAATTTTTTGGGATTTTTCGGGTTTCGCATGGACATTTTTATACAGTAACTATGTGTTCTATGTGTTCATGTGCATAATTCAAATTTGAACTACATGCACATGCTCCAGTGCATATAAACGGGTCAAAAAATTAGATGTGTGTCCTTGGTTGCAACCTTAGGTCCCATGCAAGAAATGGGAATGAATGTCAAATACCTTTGCCACCGTCGCTCGGCCGCTAACATTGAGATACACGGTTTAAAATTCTAGTAAATCAAAAACTCGTCTGAAATTCATGAAACTTGACATGCTATCATGGAATGGCAGCAACATGAAGTGGTAAAAATAATTTCCCATTTGGGGCAGGTTGGGGTATAAGCTTCTCACAAAACAGAGCTTCTCGCAACAAGCCTCATGGTTACGGGAGGGAACGTTTCACCTTTCTGGATGAAACGATATCCATTGCTTCTTCTTGATTTAAATTTTTGCTCTAGTGCCAACATAGAATAATAGGAGTGTTTTGTTAAATTTTGGAATTTTTCGGGGTTCCTTTGGACATTTTTATGCATTAATGGAGTTTTCAATGCATTTATGTGCATAATTAAAATTTGAACTACATGCACATGCTATAATGTGTATAAATTGGTTGAAAATTCAAATCTGTCTCATGGAAGAAATGGGAATGAATGTCAAACACCCTGCCACCGTCGCTCGGCCACAAACATTGAGATACCTGGTTTTTAAAATGCTAGTAAATCCAAAACTCGTCTGAAATTCATGGAACCTGGTATGCTATCATGGAATGGCACCTGAAATGCCGTGGTAAATTTTTGTCCCATTTGGGACAGGTTTGGGTATAAGCTTCTCACAAGCCAGAGCTTCTCACAACAAGCCTCGTGGTTTCGGTAGGGAACCTTTCACCTTTCTGGACGAAACGATAGTCGTTGCCTTCTTCTTGATTTTAGATTTTCCTCTAGTGTCCACATAGAACAACATGAGTGTTGTATTAATTTTTGGAATTTTTCGGGGTTCTTTACAACATTCTTATGCATTAATTGAGTTTTCAATGCATTTATGTGCATAATTCAAAGTAGAACTACATGCACATGCTCTAATGCATATAAATTGGTTGAAAATTCAAATATATGTCCTTGGTTGCATGCTTAGGTCCCATGCCAGAAATGGGAACGAATGTCAAACACCCTGCCATTGTCACTCGTCCACAAACATTGAGATACCTAGTTTTTAAATTCAACTAAATACAAAACTCGTCTGAAATTCATGAAACATGGCTTGCTATCATGGAGCAGCATTAACATGCCGTCATAAAAATTTTGTCCCATTTGGGGCAGGTTTGGCTATAAGGTTCTCACAAACCGGAGCCTCTCACAACAAGCCTGGTGGTTTCGGTAGGGAACGTTTCACCTTTCTGGACGAAACGATAGTCATTGCCTCTTCTCGATTTCAACTTTTTCTCTAGTGTTAACATAGAACAACATGAGTGTTGTGTTAAATTTTGGAATTTTTCTGGGTTCGTTAGGACATTCTTATGCATTAATTGAGTTTTCAATGCATTTATGTGCATAATTCAAATTTGAACTACATGCACATGCTCTAATGCATATAAATTGGTCGAAAATTCAAATATGTGTCCTTGGTTGCATGCTTAGGTCCCATGCAAGAAATGGGAATGAATGTCAAACACCCTGCCACTGTCGCTCGGCCACAAACATTGAGATACCTGGTTTTTAAAATTCTAGTAAATCCAAAACTCGTCTGAAATTCATGGAACCTGGTATACTATAATGGAATGGCACCTAAAATGCCATGGTAAATTTTTGTCCCATTTGGGATAGGTTTGGGTATAAGCTTCTCACAAAATAGAGCTTCTCACATCCAGCCTGATGGTTTTGGTAGGGAACGTGCCACCTTTGGGGACGAAACGATACCCGTTGCATGATATTGCTTTCAAAAAATTTCTAGTGTCAACATAGAACAACAGGAGTGTTGTGTTTTTGGAATTTTTCGGGGTTCGTTTGGACATTTTTATACATTAACAGGGTTTCCTATGCATTTTATGTGCATAATTCAAATTTGAACTACATGCACATGCTCCAATGCATATAAATTTGTTGAAAAATCAAATATATGTCCTTGGGTGCATGCTTAGGTCCCATGCAAGAAAAGGGAATGAATTCAAACACCAGGGCACTATTGATTGCGGGCAAAATGTTGAGATACTTTATTTTTAAATTCTAGTAAATCCAAAATTCATCTGAAATTCATGAAACTTGGCATGCTATAATGGAATGGCACCCGACATGCCATGGTAATTTTCGTGTCCATTTCGAGAGAAGGCGCACTAGAATAACAGTCAACAAAGGCATTTTGAAACAACTAGATGCCACTCTAACATCACAAACGTTTTAAATAGGACACCCGTAAGTACACTGACAGCTTCCGAGTAAGCCAATGGAAAATATGCCGAGTAGGATTTGTGCAGCTCTTCATCGCAAACATTTTAGATAGAACACATGTATCCAAAGTGAAAGCTATGGTCTTCCGTAGTAAGCCAATGGAAAACTCACTACGCAGGATTTGCGCATCCCTTCAACACAAACTGTTCAGATTGAATAAGGCATGCAAAGCGAGACTTGGGCGCTAAGCCAAGAAAAAATTTGGCAAGAAGAATTTCTACCTCCCTTCAACACAGATGGTTTTTTTGGATGACCCGTATCCAACCACGTATAGACAATTTGGTAAGATTTGCATCTATCATATTGGGTATATTGCCATTTGTCAAACTGGAAAGATTGACATTTGTTGATCTAGTAACATTGCCATTTCTCAATCCTTGTAACACTGTGATTTGTCAAAATATGCAGCTAAAAATCACGAGCATTATCTAATTTTTGCAACTAAAATTCAATAATTAAGCATAGATTTCATTCATAGATTAAGTAGTGGTGTTTAATTTATACAAACTGTTCAACTCGACAGCTGAACCGACCAAACTTTTCCCCAATTTTTGCCAACCACGTACTGAAATAGCTAGTTCAACCATATATACTAGCTAATTTTAAGTATGTTGTACAGTTCCACCACATCTATAGTAAGATGAATTGAACAAAACAGCCCCTAAATACTACTACTACCTCAGAGGGGCTTTGTACTACTTCCGGCAGCCTCTCCTCTGCCAAGCGTACTCAGTAAGAGGAATAGGGGGAGGAGCCTACCGATGAGTTGGACAACTGCAATATGGTGCCTGCCGCCGCTGCACCTTTAGCGACGCTCACCTCAAACACCTTCTGCCGCTCCAGACGACCCCTCTCGAAGTGGCCAGACGGCTCGTAGATCTCCTGATTCCTCGCCTTTGTGTTGCCGTGTGCCACGACCACGGCGGCCGTAACCCTCTTTGCATGCTCGACGAGGCGCTCCTCCTCCTCCCGTAGGAACTCTATGTAGCGCGCAAGGTCGCTGCCGCACGTGCAGGCCTCCACCTTCGCCTCCCTCATTTGGGCGGTGGTGGTGGAGTGGGTGATGGTCCCAGTGGTCAACAGTGGGCTGGCGGCCATGGCATTCTTGTTATTTACTATTGATATAAGCCCTTTATGTGATGTCGCTCAGACATCCGACTGTGGCATCCCTGTTATTTACTTCCATTATAAGCCCTTTACGAGATGTCCCTTAGACGTCCGCCTGTTGCACACACTGTCAGTTACATTTCAATATAAGCCCTTTATGTGGTGTCGCCCTGACGCTCGACTGCGGCATGTTAACTTATTTTTACCCTTTCGAGGCGTCGCTGCAGACACCCGATCGGTCTTCAGTTATTTTTTGGGATTTCGGGAGGACCACCGCCTGACTTCCTTTTTATTTAACATGCCATGCAAATTTCTCTGAGTGTGCATTACTAATATGCTCAGGTGCATCATGTTTGCATTTGTTATATCTTATGTCCAAACTGTCTTGCGAGTACATTCAAAGTACTCACCTGGCTTGTTGATTTGGCCAGATGTTGACGAAGGCGATCTTATGGATGAAGAGTACGATAGCGAGTCCGACGACTAGAGGAGTCCCAGTCAGTCTCGTGCGATCCTAGAATTGGTCACTTGTATCATATACGCATCCGCTACCCGAATAAAATCATCGAGCCTCACTCCGGCGTTTGATGAGCTGTAAGATTTAGGAGTCATGTCACCCACTTCACTGTGACATATCCACCACCACTTTTATTTCGAGTCAATAGTTATGCTGCCATACCCTTGTGCCATATCTGCCTTTATGTATAATGCTGGCATGCTTGTAATAAATTGTTGAGAAGCCTCAGCTCAACCTTGTATAATATTTAGTACTTCTGGATTTCTGTATCAAGGATTTGTCTACCAGTAAGGAAGGATTCTTCTATATTGGTCTAGTATAAGGATGATTTCTCAATAAATGTTTTATTGGTAAACCGGTCCTGACAATCTTGGTATCAGCGCCAGGCTAACTATAGGAAGCCACTAGGTGCGATCGCTAATCGGTTATTAGCATAATAAGTGCTATTTTAACATTTTGCAAATGTAGCAATTTTTTGTTAGTCATCATAATTTTTATGATTTGACTGCTCGGAATTTTTGTCTACCTTTGTATATGGCTGGCAGCGACTGTGAGTCACAGGTGTTCGCCAATGTGCCTGAGGGGTTTATCAAGCTTCTCGTCTCCATCACCAAGGTCGCGATCGGGCCATCGGCTCATCCGGAGTTCACACTCTACCAGCACAAGATCAGCGACAGTGTGTCTATGCACCAGGCGATGGTGCAATTCAAGAGAGGACGTTCTGAGTCATGCCGCTTCCGATTTGTGGGAAGGGCCATGCCTACGGAGAGGCATTCCATGCAGATGGCTGCCCGTGAGGCGATAGCTCGTCTCCGGGATGCTCTTCCTTTAATGAAAGCTCGTCGCTACCGCTACCTTCCATGCCACGTGCCATACACATGTCACTATGCATTCGCTTGCCCTAGGGGGGAGAGAGATGAGGCTATTGAAATGTTGGTTGAGTATCTCAAAGCTCTTGAGGTAGCTTTTGATAACCTCGTGGACGACCTTGTGGCTGCACGTATGGACTTAGTCTAGGGCTGTTCCGCCAATAGGAGGGAGCTCCTCCATACAGCACCACCACTGACTTACGTCTCGTCCTCAGCATCCTATACACCTGCCATCTTCGCCACCGCTCGTCGCCTGCCTACCACTAAGGAGTTTGACCAAGTCATTGCTCCCACTCCAGTCAGTACTGCACCACCTGTTGCGCCCGCACCAGCTCCTCAACTCAGTACTTGCGCCTGGAGCCTATTAGTGAGGAGGAGGTTGAGTCTCCAGCATCACTAGGTCTTACCCTCGGTAGGCCGAGGGAAGTTCTTACCATCTCCGACTGAGTGCGCCTAGCAGTCGTGCGATGTACCGGCTTGTATGATATGTTTATATGTATATATGTTTGGTGAGAAGTAGTTTGTGTGCGCATCATGTAGGAACTCGGAGAAGTGCACTAGCCTAAATAACATGTCAGGAATGTGTACGCACATCTTGAGTGATGTATTGTATAATTACAGCTTGCGTGTAAGATATGTACTGAGCGGTCCTTCTCCATGCGCAATCAAGTATTTTCTTGAAAAATGTTGGAGTTCTTAAATTTCCACCTTTGCAAAAATTATTTATTTTTGCCACTCAGTTTTTCTCATGAATTCTGCAAAAATACCCCAGAGTGGAAAATGCCTCGTCCCTGGACTCGTTCCATGCCAAGTCCGCAGGAAGAAAATTATGGTACCCAGACAAGTAACAATTTCACGCAGGGGCAGTCAAGTCAGCAAGGCAGTGAAGCAGCATTTTCTCAACTATGCCGCCTTTATTAGCAAAGCCAGCAGCAGCATCAAGAAATGATGAACCATGTTATCAATATGGGAAATCACCGTGAAACATATCAGCAACATTCCAAATTGTCTAAACTACAAAATACACGTCCCCCAACGTTCTCTCACACTGATAGACCGCTTGAAGCCGATGATTGGCTTCGAGACATTGAAAGGAAATTAATTATTGCACAATGTTTGGACCGTGAGAAGGTACTTTATCCACCTCACTACCTCACTAGAGCAGCTGCATCATGGTGGGAGAATTTCCTACACATGCACCCCAATGAAAATAACATCACCTGGGAAGAATTTAAAGAAGGTTTTCGTGGGGCGCACATTCCCAGAAGCATTATGAAGACCTAGAAAAGGGAGTTTGATGACCTCAAGCAGAGAAGCATGACAGTAACTAAGTACAATAGCCAGTTTACTAAATTATCTCATTATGCCAACCAAGAGCATATGACTGAAAATAAAAAGATGGAAAAAAATTGGACGGTCTAGCACCAGCACTTAAATGCCAGCTGGTCGTACACACCTTTCCGGATTTCAAAACACTTGTGGACAAAGCCATTACATTGGAAAATGAGCGCTGGAGCTTGGAGGATTTTCGCAAGCGCAAAAGGGACAAGACTACTCATGCTCGCAACAACCGGAACAAGGCTGATTTTCAGAAGAATGGAGCAAACAAATCCACGACCAATGTTCCACGCCCAAACAAAAATTTCATGCAAGGGACCAGGATTTTACATATCGCCCAGGTGTTACTTGCTACGCTTGTGGAGAAGAAGGACACTATGCCAAACAGTGCCCAAAACCAAGAAACTCGGCACCCAAGCCGAATAACAGTGGAAATAATTCAACACCCATGCGTAAAAACTTCAATCCCACTAACAATCACAAGAAGGGTCACTTGAACCATGTGACCAAGGAGGAAGAACAGAATGCCCCGGATATCATACTCGATACATTCCCTGTCAACACAATACCTGCCACGGTTTTGTTTGATTCTGGAGCTTCTCACTCGTTCATTTCAAAGAAATTTGCTTTGCAACATGATTTTTTGATGCTTCCCTTGGAAAAATCCATGATCATCAAGTCCCCCGGGATTAAGAAAATCACTCGGAGTTACTGCCAAGGTGTGGTTATTGAGTTTGAGAGACTAAAGTTTCAGGCAAACCTCATTGTATTGGAAAATAAGGGACTGGATGTTATCCTAGGAATGGACTGGTTAACCACCAACAAGGGATTCATCGACTGCTTCAATCGGACTGTAATTCTTACCCATCATCACGGGAAGACGATAAAAATTGCAGCTCAAGAAAGACCAATATCACGGCAACCAAGGTTGAACAAGGTGGACGTTTCAGAGTTAAGAAAAGTTCCAGTGGTGTGTGAGTTCCCCGACGTATTTCCCGAAGAACTACCAGGCATGCCACCAGACCGGGAAATAGAGTTTAGCATTGAACTAGCACCTGGAACCACCCCCATTTACAAGAAACTCTATAGAATGGCACCCTCCTAGTTGGTAGAATTAAAGAAGCAAATAAAAGAATTGCTGGACAAAGGATTTATACGGGCCAGCTCCTCACCTTGGGGTTCACTAGTATTATTTGCCAAGAAAAAGGATGGCACACTGAGATTATGTATAGACTATCGAGCACTCAACATGGTCACCGTCAAAAACAAATATTCGATGCCACGGATAAATGATTTATTTGACCAGCTCGCACAAGCCAATGTTTTCTCAAAAATTGACTTAAGATTGGGGTATCATCAATTAAAGGTACAGATAGAAGACATCCCCAAGACAGCATTCACCTCTAGATATGGATTATATGAATTCACAGTAATGCCGTTCGGACTGACAAACGCCCCCGCATATTTTGTCCACCTCATGAACAAAGTGTTTATGAAATTTATGGACAAATTTGTTGTGGTGTTCATTGATGATATTCTGGTATACTCCAAGACACCAGAAGAGCATGCTGAACATCTCAGGATTGTACTGGGAGAATTAAGAAAACATCAATTATATGCAAAGTTAAGCAAATGTGAATTTTGGTTAAGATAGGTTGGTTTCCTATGCCATGTATTGACCCAAGAAGGTGTTGCCGTAGATCCAAAAAAAGTCAAGGCCGTACTTGGCTGGAAACCACCAGCCAGCGTAACGGATGTACGAAGTTTCCTGGGAATGGCAGGATATTACCAAAGGTTTATTGAAGGGTTCTTCACCATAGCAAAACCAATGACACAATTACTCAAGAAGGATAAGAAATTTGTATGGACAGAAGCTTGCGAGAAAAGTTTCCAAGAACTCAAAAGGAAATTAACAACAACACCGGTATTGGTTGTACCAGACATACACAAAAGTTTTGAAGTATATTGTGATGCATCCCGGAAGGGCCTCGGATGCGTACTAATGTAAGAAGGCAAAGTAGTCGCATATGCTTCCAGGGAACTACGCGAACATGAAGAAAATTATCCTACTCACGACCTGGAGTTGGCAGCAGTCATTCATGCACTCAAAGAGTGGAGGAACTTTTTGCTTGGAAATTGTTGTGAAATATATATGGACCATAAAAGCTTCAAATATATTTTCACACAACCAGAGCTCAATTTATGACAACGGCGCTGGTTGGAATTAGTGAAGGATTATGATGTTGGCATTCACTACCATCCGGGAAAGGCGAATGTAGTGGCAGATGCTCTTAGTCGAAACCCCAGCTCGGGCAACGACAATCTACAGAACTTGAGACCTGAATTTCAGCAGGAGTTTGCCAAACTCAACTTGGTGATGGTCACTTAAGGCAACGTGTCAAATTTGGAAATACAGCCCACCCTAATGGAATAGATTAAGGAGGCTCAGCATGGACACCCCGGCATCGAAGGCATCAAAAGAAAAGTGAGTATGGGCAAGGCCTCGGAATTCGTCATAGACAATAAGGGAATATTATGGTACAGAGACAGACTTTGCGTACCAAATATAGAGGACCTCAAATAGCAAATTCTAGCCGAAGGCCACACCGCTCCATATTCAATCCACCCTGGAGGATCCTGAATGTACAAGGACATTCAGGAAAAAAATTGGTGGCATGGTATGAAGAGGGATATAGCCACATTCATTGCATGTTGTGATTCATGTCAGCGCATTAAAGCCCAGCACCAAAAACCAGCAGGATTATTACAGCCAAACAATATACTTGAATGGAAATGGGAAGGAATTGGAATGGAATTTATTGTCGGACTACCTCGGTCACAACATGGAAATGATGCCATATGGGTCATCACAGATAGATTAACTAAGGTGGCACATTTCATCCGAGTAAAGACAACCACACGACTCAGAAGCTTGCCAAACTTTATCTCTCCCGTATAGTTTGTCTGCATGGAATTCCAAAGACTATAATATCCAACAGAGGCACTCAATTCGTCTCTAGATTTTGGGGTCATTTAGAACAAGCTATCGGAACTCAACTAGTATTCAGTACAGCGTACCACCCCTAGACCGGAGGGCAAACTGAACGTGTGAACCAAATTCTAGAGGACATGCTGAGACATTGTGTTCTCACCTATGGAACCAGTTGGGAAGAAAGCTTGCCATATGCCGACTTCGCATACAACAACAATTACCAAGCCAGTCTACAAATGGCACCTTTTGAAGCCTTGTACGGGCGAAGATGCCGTACCCCATTGAATTGGTCAGAAACAGGAGACAGTCGTATCTTCGGCCCCAACATACTCAAGGAAGCTGAGGAGAAAGTTAGACTAATCAGGGATCAACTCAAGACAGCCTAGAGCCGACAAAAGAGTTATTACGATCAAAAACATTGTGAAGTCAGCTTTGAACCCGGTGCTACGTCTTGAGCTTGCGTTGGTTTTCCTCGAAGAGGAGAGGGTGATGCAGCAAAGTGTAGCGTAAGTATTTCCCTCAGTTTTGAGAACCAAGGTATCAATCCAGTAGGAGGCTCCTCAAAAGTCCCATGCACCTACACAAACAAAATGAGAAATCGCAACCAACGCAATAAAGGGGTTGTCAATCCCTTTAGGCCACTTGCGAAAGTGAGATCTAATAAAGATAGTATGATAAGAGAACTATATTTTTGGTATTTTATGATATAGATGCAAAAAGTAAAGATACAAATAAAAGTAGATGGAAAGCAAATATGATAAGAGATAGACCCGGGGGCCATAGGTTTCACTAGAGGCTTCTCTTGAGATAGCATAAGTATTACGGTGGGTGAACAAATTACTGTCGAGCAATTGACAGAAAAGTGCATAGTTATGAGACTATCTAGGCATGATCATGTATATAGGCATCACGTCCATAACAACTAGACCGACTCCTGCCTACATCTACTACTATTACTCCACACATCGACCGACTCCTGCCTGCATCTAGAGTATTAAGTTCATAAGAATAGAGTAACACATTAAGCAAGATCACATGATGTAGAGGGATAAACACATGCAATATGATATAAACCCCATCTTGTTATCCTCGATGGCAACAATACAATACGTGTCTTACAACCCTTTCTGTCACTAGGTAAGAACACCGCAAGGTTGAACCCAAAGCTAAGCACTTCTCCCGTGGCAAGAAAGACCAATCTAGTAGGCCAAACCAAACTGATAATTTGAAGAGACTTGCAAAGATAACTCAATCATACATAAAAGAATTCAAAGAATATTCAAATATTATTCATAGATAAACTTGATCATAAACCCACAATTCATCGGATCTCGACAAACACACTGCAAAAAGAGTTTACATCGAATAGATCTCCACAAGAGAGGGGGAGAAAATTGTATTGAGATCCAAAAATAGAGAAGAAGCCATCTAGCTAATAACTATGGACCCGTAGGTCTGTGGTAAACTACTCACAACTCAACGGTGGGGCAAGGATATTGATGTAGAAGCCCTCCGTGGTTGATTCCCCCTCCGGCAGAGTGCCGGCGAAGGCTCCAAGATGAGATCTTGCAGATACAGAAGGTTACGGTGGTGGAAGTTTTGTTTCATGGTGCCCCTGGATGTTTTCGGGGTACGTAGGTATATATAGGAGGAAGAAGTACGTCGGTGGCCACCCGAGGGGCCCACGAGACAGGGGGCGCACCCTACAGGGGGGTGCGGCCCCCTATCTCGTGGGGCCCTCGAGAGCTTCTTGACTTGCACTCCAAGCTCTCCGGATCAGATTTGTTCCAAAAATCACGCTCCCGAAGGTTTCATTCGGTTCGGACTCCGTTTGATATTCCTTTTCTTCGAAATACTGAAATAGGCAAAAAAAACAGCAATATGGGCTGGGCCTCCGGTTAGTAGGTTAGTCCCAGAAATGATATAAATGTGTAAAATAAAGCCCATAAACATCTAAAAGGGGTAATATAATAGAATGGAACAATCAAAAATTATAGATACATTGGAGACGTATCACCCGGCGAATATGTGTACCTACGAGTATCACCTATGAGGGGCCTGCAACGATTCAAAGTTAAAGGAAAGCTAGCACCATGCTTTAGCGGACCCTTCTGTGTGACTGCATGAAGAGGCACAGTAGCCTACTAGCTAGACCTACCCAAGGAACTGTCAGACGTCCACGACGTGTTTCACGTCTCACAGTTAAGGAATTGTGTAAGCCACCCAGAAAAGCATGTATCTCATGAGAACATTGACGTGCAGCCAGACCTCACCTACAGGGAACATCCAATAAAAATATTGGAGGAGTCTGAAAGAAGGACCCATCAGAAAAAAATCAAGTTTTTCATGGTTCAGTGGAGCAATCACACCGAGGATGAAGCAACATGGGAAAGAGAGGATTTCCTTCAGACAGAGTACCCACACCTATTTGAGGATTAGCTGAAATATCGAGGACGAGATTTTTCCTAAGGGGGTAGGTGTTGTAACACTCCAAAAAAATTTATTTGGTTTTTATTCAATTCTTTATTTGATTTAAAGGAGGTTATTTGAATTTTTCTAAAAGAGGGACTCTCCTTCTCAAATCTTTTTATGACATTTTTTTAAAAGGTCCTTCTCAACCTTGATTTCTGGTTTTAAGGGTTTTTCATATTGTGTTGGCTCAACACAAATAATATTGGAAGGTTTTACAATTATTTCTATCAAACAGAAATCCTATGGATTATGGATTTATTCATTTCCCATTTAAAAATTTCTCTTTTGCCATGACATATGTTGATATCTTTCTTTCAAAATCCACTCCCTACCTTGGGTCAAGTCAAACACCCAATTCCAGCAAGTTTCAATTTGTTTTAGATTTTTATTCTATTTATTTTATCCTCAAATCATTTTCTGTCATTTATTTTGGACCTTGGTGGCATACAAAGGAACTGCCAGATTCCTTTTGAGTTTTGGTCCCAAATAAACTCCTATGGCTAGTCCTTAGTACCCTCAACCTAGATCCATCAAGATCCACTGGTCCACAGTTCAAATTTTTCAAAATTTGCTTGCTGCAAGTTTGGACCAGATTTGCCATTTTTGGTGAAATTCATTTGTTTTCTTTTCCTAAAAATCTGAGGTAAATCAGGCAGCCGCACGTCGATCTCACCAGTAACTGCAGTGGCGCCATGCTCGTTGTTCCTCCTTCTTATCCATCGTGCCGCACGGTCGTTTGGACGGGCGCAAGCATCGGTGGCGACGTGTCTCGCAAACGACAGCGTCTGCCGCGGTGGCAGAACCGCCCGTGGCAGTCAGCAGGGGCCAGCCCTACCATTAGACGCCGTCCAGCACCGCCCACACCACCAGAAGCCTACGCGTGGCCGTCTTCTTCCCTGTGCATGATGCAGCACAGTCACCATGGCCTGAGAAGCGCAGAGCGCGCTCTCTGCCGCCGTCGTGCCCGTGAGGCTGTTCCGTCGAAAGACTTGGAGTATCGCCCAAGTGTACCAAGATTAGGCGTAGGATGAAGCCAGTGGACCAACACGAAGCTGCCCAGTCATCTAAACCTTTCGTTCAACCTCTACCTCACCATAATCGCTCGTTGGAGATATCACGTTTCGGCAACCGCCTCGGACCGGCTATAAAAGGGGGCCTCGAGCTCGTTCTCGACCCAGCACTACCCCTCCACCTCACCAGGACTGCACCCAGCCACTAGGAGGACCTCGAGGAGGCCTTGTTCCTCGACTTCGGCCGCCTCGATCCGCTTCGGGCTCTAGCAAGATCCGCTCTGGTGAGCGCAACCCCGCCTCCCAAACCTTGTCAGCAACCTCCTAGTGCACCCACCCTTCTAACCCGACCCCAATTTGACGTTTGCAGCCCTCCTCGACAAGATCCATCACCGCCCGAACCACATTCCGCTGGAGTGGAGGCCGCCGTCAACGTGGTGCTTGCCGAAGACCAACTCCACCACCCATAGACACGGAAGAGCTCCGTGAGTCTGTAGGTACCCTCCACTCCCCCTGCCTCGCCGTGGATCGATGCCGGCGACCACCGCAAGCCTCGGGCGCCGGCGAGACTCTGTTTTGGTTTTTAAACCTGACGGGTGGGACCCCCTCATCAGCTTTTTCTCTTTTTCGAAACGTTTTCTGAAAGAGCCTTCGGGCAAAATACGTTTTCTAACCGAAACGTTTTCTGGCTTTTTTTTAAACTAGCCCCTGGAAAGTTTCTGTTTCATCACAGATTTGTCCCTGGACTAAAACCCTTATAACTTTTAAACAAAAGATGATTTTGAGTTGATTCTTTTTTTGTCATCTTTATTTTTCTATCTAGTTTTTGTTATCATATTTATTTGAAATTATTTGGAACAACTTTTATGCATGCACGATATTTATGTTAGTATCCGATTTCTTTATAACATAGATACCGAAGGAGGTGACGGAGACGCAAACTTCACCGAGCTAGACTCCGACTACTCCAAACCAGGCAGGAATGTTTGAACCTTTGATATGATGAGTGTCTTGCATGTTTGCTCGAGTAGTGTTCTCATGGCATGTTTATATAAACATTAGTGAATGGTATATTGCATGCAAGGAAAGCTACAAGTGACCTTCGAAATTTGATGTGTTCATATGATGGTGAGATAACCTGATCATGTGGTGGGGTTGCAAGCTGGTATTGTTGAAGCATGCCAGTCTTATGTCAACTGTTTAACTCTAGTATTAACATGGATCAAGTCATGTTCCCGTTCGTCCTTTCTTTTATGCTGCCACATGTCTTCTGCAAAGAATGCGGTCTAGTCAGTTGCAAACCTATTTCCTTGTACACACCAAATAGAGGGGCCGTGATGAGGGTTCCATGGCCCTGGATTAAATCCCGTCATCCGGTCAGGGGGCATGGGTGTTTCGGGTTGGGACCGAGAGGGGGGCCCCCCTTAGAGCGCGCGATATAAATTTGATCCCATGCTACTCGAGGTTGTGGCCTACCAGTCTTAAAGTTTTTCTTGAACGTTGCCTAGGGTGATTCCTGGCAGCGGAATGTGGAATGGGTGTGTACTGGTTAGATGTGTTTCTTCTAAAATACTGTAAACGGAACTAGTCTTTGTGACTACGGAAATCCGTTGGCTATGGGTAAAGAATACAAACTCTACAGAGTCAAAACCATTCGAGTAACCGTGTCCATGGTCAAGGACTGTGATCAACATATCAATGTCAGTATCAGTGTCAGTCTCAACATCCGTCTCAGCGTCAGTCTCAGTGTCAGTCTCAGTAACAGTCTCCGGTGAATGAACATGAGTGGTAAACCCGGCAGAATGTTATTTCCTGTGGATGGACTAACCAGTTTATTATTATGTATTGAGTATTTCCTTGGGATGATTTTAATTTATGAGCTACTTGAATTTGAATGGTGAAATATAAGCCCTTTATGTGATGTCGCTCAGACGTCCGACTGTGGCACTCTTGTTATTTACTTTTGATAGAAGCCGTTTATGTGATGTCGCTTAGGCGTCCGACTGTGGCACTCTTGTTATTTACTTTTGATACAAGCCCTTTATGTGATGTCGCTCACACGTCCGACTGTGGCATTCTTGTTATTTACTTCTGATATAAGCCCTTTATGTGATGTCGCTCAGACATCCGACTGTGGCATTCATGTTATTTACTATTGATATAAGCCCTTTATGTGATGTCGCTCTGACATCCGACTGTGGCATCCCTGTTGTTTACTTCCATTATAAGCCCTTTTGGAGATGCCGCTTAGACGTCCGACTACGGCACGCACTGTCAGTTACATTTCAATATAAGCCCTTTATGTGGTGTCGCCCTGATGCCCGACTGCGGCATGTTAATTTATTTTTACTCTTTCGAGGCGTCGTTGCAGACACCTGATTAGTCTTCAGTTATTTTTTTGGGATTTCGGGAGGACCACCGCCTGACTTCCTTTTTATTTAACATGTCGTGCAAATTTATTATCTGAGTGTGCATTACTGATCTGCTCATGTCATCATGTTTGCATTTGTTATATCTTATGTCCAAACTGTCTTGCCAGTACATTCAAAGTACTCACCTGGCTTGTTGATTTGGCCAGATGTTGACGAAGGCGATCTTATGGATGAAGAGTACGATAGCGAGTCCGACACCTAGAGGAGTCCCAGTCAGTCCCGTGCGATCCTGGAATTGGTCACTTGTATCATATACGCTTTTGCTACCCGAATAAAATCATCGAGCCTCACTTTGGCGCTCGATGAGCTGTAAGATTTAGTAGTCATGTCACCCACTTCACTTTGACATATCCACCACCACTTTTATTTCGAGTCAGTAGTTATGCCGCCATACCCTTGTGCCCTATCCACCTTTATGTATAATATCGGCGTGCTTGTAATAAAATGTTGAGCAGCCTCATCTCAACCTTGTATAATATTTAGTACTTCTTGATTTCTGTATCAAGGATTTGTCTACCAGTAAGGAGGATTCTTCTATACTGGTCTTGTATAAAGGACGGTTTCTCAATAAATGTTTTATTGGAAAACCGGACCTGACATCTCCCGATTAGTTGGATTGGGCCGAGGACCCCCATGGCCATATACTCATGGGCCAGTTCGGACAGCTGCTGCATACAAGGAATATTCCACAAGACTTGGTGATCAAGACAAGGACTCCTCCCCCACCGTCGTATTCGACTAGGACTCTTGTTATCCTAGGCCTCTGGTGGATTATATAAACCAGGGCCAGGCTAGTCAATAGATATACACAATCATAACCATACGCTGGCTTCTAGGGTTTAGCCTCTACGATCTCGTGGTAGATCAACTCTTGTAATACTCATATCATCAAGATCAATCAAGCAGGAAGTAGGGCATTACCTCCATAGAGAGGGCCCAAACCTGGGTAAACACCGTGTCCCCCGCCACCTGTTACCATTAGCCTTAGACGCATAGTTCGGAACCCCCTACCCGAGATCCACCGGTTTTGACACCGACATTGGTGCTTTCATTGAGAGTTCCGCTATGTGATCGGCAAAATGATCAATGGCTCGACTGCAGATCAACTGTGACGTCGACTTCTTCGTCACCGGCTCGACTGGTCACCTTGGCTTAACTAAGGACTACGCCCTACCTCCAATCATTCTGTTCGGATGAGGGCCTTCATCAACATCAATTCCGATCTCTATCATGATCATGAAGGAATTATGCCCGAAGCCCGGGGGCTCAACGTCAACATTGCCCCCGGGCGACCGTGTCGTTTTCTTGGACAACGAACTTGTATCCGCCGCCACTGCCTCCTTGAGTGTCGTTTTAACAATTTCTTCAGTAGGATTATGTGGAATTGAGTCTACAAAAACCCTGGAAAATTTTGTCGAGTTCCGATGGAGGAATCTCTGGCAATCCCCGATATACCGGAGCCCTGTCAAATCTGGACGTGAATCTGGAGGAGTTTAGGGCGTGGTCTCCGGAGCCCAGCTCGGCGGTCCTTTGGAAGATCCAACCATTCATATACTACAGAATTCCCATATCTACCACCTCTCCAAATTTCAGCTCGGTCCGGTCGTCCAAACTCCGGGAACCTTCCGATTTGTGCATCACTTTTCGGATCTGTTTTCTAAGCGAGAACGAATCCAACCCGAATTCATTTTTTTTATGAATGGGATTTCAGACATCCTTTTTAAAGGAATTTTTGTATGGGGTATTGTGTTTTGTTCCCAAACACATCCCGTTAATTTTAAAGTCTTTTTCAATATGATCTTCACCATCGCGCTGGTGTCAAACCAGCCCGACAATGTTGCTCTATAGCTGCCGACCTGCGCTAGACACGTCATCACTTTGTTGAGCCGAGCTCAACTTCTTCGGATCATCATCTCGCCAAGCCGAACAAGAGTTTAGCATCACAAAAGATAAATTGTTACCAACATCTCCGCCCTACGGATTACACGGAGCGGGCACACCGGCATCGCCGCACGGTCACTTCATCAAGCCAGCATTGACCACGTCACAAGTTATGACCTGCATCAGCATGGCCGAACCGTTGCTTCATCGAGCCGATGTCCATCACGCAGAACTACTTCAACACCCCGGCTGACATGGCAGCTACAACATCTCCTCACAGACCGGCTCCATCTCCTCGTCTGGACTGGGGGCTTTGTCATCCCTTCATCGACCTGCTCCGGAGACTTCGGCGTCGTCAATCGACCAACTTCGTCATGTTAGCTGGACCGGGGGCTTTGCATTGGCAAGCCAACCTTTCCTTTATCGCCATGCCGCCGCTTCATCACTCACTAGGCAATGCTTGTGCGGATCAAGTCCCAATTTCAGGACTAACCTTGTTTTTCAGATTGCTACAACAAATAAACCAGGTGCTATTAATCCTACTATTTTTTTTGCTTGGGTTTATTTTTTTGAAAAATTATTACTCTGGTTTGTTCCATCATCTATTCACAGGTCTGTCAAATGATGGCCGCATTAACGATGGTTGCGCGATGGTTCGGTCCGTTTCCCGTCTATAGTTCAGCGAACGCCGCATCGGGAGCCCAGACCGCCCTGCAAATTCAGGCTTCATCACGCACTACTAGGAAAACCCTTATCAGTAGCACTAGTTATTTGGCTATTAGTAGCGCGGGTGGGCGCAGTACTGCTATGGCGCTACAGCTATTTTTTAGCAGTAGCGCTTGTAGCGTGGCCCAACAAATAAACGCTACTGGTAAGCAGCGCTACTACTACTCCAATACCCCACGCTAATGCTAGTATTTTTTTATGTTGTTGTATTCATATTTTTACATGTTTTATACAGTTACAACATACACATACATTGGAACTATATGAAAAAGGAATGTCTCATCATCATCATCGAAGTGGTACAACATGGTCTCATCATATCAACATAGTCTCAACACAAATGATGTCGATCTCATCATCATCTCGAAATAACGATACAAGTTATAACGATGACATGTATCATCATCATCTACTTAAACTAAGACATACATGTTAAGAGCGATCACGATGATCAAAAGCGGTATTATGTAGTAGTTTTTGTAGCAGCGCTGGTTCTGAATCCCCGGGTTTGCTATAAATCTCAAGTAACTAGCTTCAGCTTCCGCTCTACTATCAAACCCTTTCTGGCTTCCGCCGGAGAAGCCAGAGACTTGGGCCTGACACTCTGGCCACTCATCATACACACCCAGAACATGCCCTACATACACGGCATACCACTTCCTCGCCATCGTTGATCTATATACCTGTCAGAGATGCACATATATATACCATGAAGCGAATTCAACAAAACAGTTATGAAATAGAAGCAACATAAATAGTAAACATAGCTAACAAATTTTATCGTACCGAAAGTAATTAACTAGAGCGCGACACCATACATCTAATAGTTTCGTCGTACTGAGAGATTCAAAGTTCCGTCGTACAGAAAGTAACAAGTAACTAAACAGACACATTGTTTTTAAGCAGTGCACTCTTCCCATCTGTCCATATCCGGGAGGATAGACCCAAGCTTAGTGAAAGGCGTCATGTCCTGACGCTGTAGGGCAATGCGGGTTTGGACGTTAGCTCGCGATATTGGGCCTGCGTAGAACATCCCATTCTCTTCGAGGAAATCTTTGATGATGATGATGGACGCAATTTCCTGTTGGATCCGGTAGAAATCATTTCGAAGTCGATTATCCGGCACGGTTCCAAAGGCTTCGGCCCATCTCTGGATATGGGTATCGGATGAAGATTTCTTGCAAAGTGATTGCACATCCCTTCTGTACTCCATCATTAGATGAATGACGTAGAATCCATCATTCTCACTTCTTGCCGGTTGCTGGATGCAACAGAAGTCAATCTTGTGGGTGAAACAAAGCCCGGCCTTATTTGTTTTTTTGTGTTGGAAGTAGCCACCCAGCATGCTGAAGCCCAGCATAGCTCTGTCCAGAACATACTTTATGTGTGTGTAATCTTTCTTCTGTATATTCTTCGACGGGTCCAAATATAGAGCGCGGGAGTAACGTGGGTAAAGAACAATGAGAATGGCACGACACCCCCCGCTGCGCGAAATACACGATCAAGTTTAGCCTCGATGCCTGCAAAGTAACTATTGAAATGCATGAAAGGATGTATGTGTTATAGTGCTATCCGCGAATGACTTACCTGGGATGATAAGGTAGGAGAATCGTTTCTTTGTCATTATTGCGTACCAAGAATTCTTCGATGTACTGACTCGCATATTGACGGTTGGCGTCGTTGACTGACAAGAAGCCCTCATGCATGTAGTATGGGTCCGCGACCGCAAGACCGGTGACTTGCTCTCTCCTGACGATGTAGTTCATGTGCAGCGCATACAGGCGGACGAACGTAAAATCGACTGTCCTCATTTGAAACATCTGGAAGATGTAATCAAACCTCAGGAAGAAGAGGTCAACGGGGCATGTGTGGACATACATCTTGCAACTGCTCGGCACATGAACTGTATAAAGTGGGTATCCTAAATCATCCGAGGCGAGGAGGCTTCTCTCTGTCGAAAGCACATGGTCATGGAGTCTTCTGTGATCCCCTTCTATGGCAGCTAGTGCATTCGCCGGCACCATTGGCTCCCTAGCGACATGGATTAATGGCACATGTTTCATCGGTACATGACCAACCTTGGTCGAAGGCTGCTGGCTGCTAGAACCAACATTGCCAGCTTTATTGGATTTTCTTGCCGCCGGTCTCTTCCTCTGCTTCTTCTTGGTGGGCTGAGGTGCTGGTGGGTCTGTCAGACCCTCCCTGAGCACCACCCCTAGTGTTTCCGGGCTCAACATTGGATGACTCTTGCTAAGTAGTTGAGCTTGGGTGGAGCTGGCATATGGAGGCGTGTCCTGCGAGGATTTCATGAACAAAGACTTCTTGCACTCCCGAGGATGTTCCGGCTCTGGTACATGCATCTCATATTCATATGGTTGACTCATTATTACTTCATTGTCAAAGGCAGTATTGAAATACTGGTTAGGGTCATCGTCGGCATCCTCCGTGTCATGATCCCTATCCTCTTCCATGGGGCAGATGGCATCATCTGCCGGCGGAACGGTTGGCCCTCCTTCCTCATGTCTCTCTATCTTAGCAAGCAGCACAGATGATGGTTGTACTTGTGTAGGTGGTGTTGTGGTGATACCTTCATGAGGTCCCGTTGGTGTGCTCCCGGCCACCTCGACACGAAGAAGATTTTTCGGCCATAGGATCGGCCAATTTTTGCATTGGCCAAGCTATGTGGGGGTCTTGTCATCCTCTCCATCGGTTTGTATCGGACGAGGGAGACACTCGTAGCCCGCTTTGACACTCGCCACAGAGACCCTTAGGGGATTATTAGGCATCTGCTGGCGGTGAAACAATCGATCCTTAGGCTTCACTATAGTACCCTTCCCCACATCCACTAACCCGCCCTTCATGTTGTAAAGGAGGGTGCACGGAGTGGAGTCGGCCTACAAAGACATATACGTGCAGCGTCAGAGATCCAAAAAGAACGGCAACTGAAGATTAGTTAATTAGATGAGTTGATGAAGGTGCGACGACGCGTATTTACCGTGAGGGCGTCGAGCTCCGCCAATGTCGATGGCCCGACATTCAAGCCAGAGACGGAGCTAGGGCTGCTGTGAGAGCTGGGCGTAGGAGCAGGTGCTAGAGGAGGTGCGGGTGCGGTTGCCATACTAGGTACGAGTATGGGTGCGATGTTCATTGAGTTCCTCCCGGTGAAGCTGGGCATGGGAAATTCACTTGGTGGCGCATTTGGATTTTGTTGCACCCATGTGACCACTATTGGAATCAAGGTTGTAAAGGCATCCATGAAATCAGATCTACAGGCAGCGATTATCTCACCTTTGGTCTCAGCTTTTGCTTTCTCCATCGCCTGTGCCACCTTCTCGTTGATAGTCACTTGACTGAACTTCTTTCTCTGTCTTTTGGCCTCGGGGTCCTCACTATAATAGTACTTCCAAGTGGCCCCATCCCCGCCGCCATGCACACGTCCATATTGCGGCCGCTGGCTGGGCGGGTGTCCCATCATTATGTTCATGGCCCAGTTGAAAGGAGTGTCCCATTTGTACTTCGCCGACGACTGAGTCGACTGAGTCGACGAGTCGCTCTCGGCCGCCACAAGCTTGTGTTGCTCTCTCTGCAAAATGGATCGTGAATAATTTACGAATGCGACTAGAATGTAGTAGACTTCGTTGATCAGAACCTAATATGTAAGGTGGTAAAAGGATAATTACCAGTATTCTCATGAATTTCCTAGTCGGCCCGTCGGTGAAAAAAATCTTTTTCTTGGGGTCCCACGAGAATCGGGCCCTGATGAAGTCGTGCTCCTGCTGGTCAGTGAACTCAGCCAATGGGTCTGGGATCCCCTGACGTTCACATTCTGCATCCTCCTTAGCCCACACGGGCCTCTTTCCTGTGTAACCACGACTTCCAAGGCGGTGGTTCCCCATGTTCTTTGCCTGCAGCTGCTTGCCTCTCTCCGACCTGGCCTTTGAAGCTTCTTCATTGCAAGTCTCCTTGAACTTTTCAAAGTCCTCTATCGTAATTTTCGGATTGTCTGCAACAATCTCGGTGTAGGTTTCATGGTCTACTTGAATCGCCTTTTTCACCATAGTTTTCCAAGCGCTCAATGTGTTGCTGAACTTCCCTAGGGCATTGTTGTTGATTTTTTTTCATGGCATGATCATCCCATGGGTCGACTTCGTCATTACGACCGAGGAACAGGAGTCTTGCGTGCAACCTAGTTAGAAGCAGCTTCTTCAACTGATCAATCTTCCGTATTTTTGTGGTGTTGATGTTAGCGGTATCCCGTAGGATACATGCTAGTTGGTTGCCGTAACACGCTGCCACTTCTCGCGGCTCTATTGGCTCGAACTCGCCAGGGTGCACCGCTGTGACCACCAGTCTTCTGGTGCCGAGCTCATTTCGGCGTCGTGTCCTCTTTTCCTTCTTTTCCCTCACTGGCTTGGGAGGTCCCACCTTCCGTGCTATAGTTAGGAACATCATCAGCGCCAGCCTCAGTGCCGGTGTCGTTGGTGGCATCAGTGTCGGCACCGGCGCCACCACCGTTGTCATCCGTCAGACAACCAGCTTCCTGTCTCTCCTGATCCGCCAAAAAGTCAAGGTAGGCATGTGCTCGACCTAATTGGGAGTGAAAACCTCCGGCCTCATCGGTGTTGGTCATGTTTCCTAGGGTTCAATGTCATAGTCGTTTAATTTTCGAGTTTCATATAATAAAGTTAATAATGACAAAAAATGTGACAACCTTTGTTTTGCCATAAATGTTTTTCATTCCCGTCGTGACAAATCTCAAGCACTCGATATGTCCAACTTTCTAGCACAAGTCATGCCGAAATTCACGGAAAATTTCGGCATGACCTTTGCTAGAAAGTGCACATATAGAGCGCCTGAAATTTGCCGGAATGGAAATGAATCAACATTTCCGGCAAAACATAGGTCATTTAGGTCAATATTTTGCCAAATCATCAATATAAGCTGCAAAACTGATCTCACTACATAGAAGATCTCGATAGCAGCCAAATCATTACACACACACTGAATTAACTGAATCATGCATGATTCAGTTAACTAAATTTACTGTCAATAGCAGCAGCACACATGCATCAATAGCAGCAGCACACATGCATCAATATTAACACAAACTGAATTTCAAAAATTAACTAAGCAGCAGCACACAAAATATTTAATTGAACAGTGTGCTCTAACTGAATTTCAAAAACAACAGCATCACACATGCATCAATATTAACACTAACTATCACTGGGCTAACACTAACACTAACAACAATTAACTAACTATCACTAACAGCAAATTAAGCTAACTAACACTAAATAACACAAATAGCAATTAAATTAAGGTAACTAACACTTGGGAGGGGAGAGAAAGGCACCTGTCTAGTGCTAGCTGGCATTGCTGGGCGTCGCAGGCTGCTTCACGGAGGGAGAAGCTGAAAGGGTCGGGGTCGGTGGCCGGCGTCGGGGTTGCCTGGGTCGCCGATCTGCAGAGAGCGGGAGGGGGTCAGAGAGAGAGAGAGAGCCGGGGCTGAGGGGTCAGAG
>NC_041383.1:317797642-317801584 GCF_002162155.2 Triticum dicoccoides | reverse complement strand
CGGGGCGGGCGGGGCGGTGCAGGGCTGGCATTGGCGGCAGGGCGGGGTTGGCGTCGGCGGCGGCATGGGCGGGGCGGCGTCAGCAGTGGAGTCAAGAGGGGATCGAGCGGAGCGAGTGAGAGAGAGTCAGAGGGGATCGAGCGGACCGGTGCTATAGCTAACTTAGCTACAGCGCGTGTTGGCAAAACATGCTATAGCTAACTTAGCTATAGCGCTGGTCCAGCAAAAACGCACTAGTGCTACTTCTTTTCTTTATTTATTTTTTATTTTCCTTTTTCTTAGCTATAGCGCTTCCCTGGATAAAATGCGTTACTGCTAACTCTTTTTTTTCTTTTTCTTTTTTTCTTTTTATTTTTTTCTTTTCATTTTCATTTTTTATTTTTCTTGCATTTCATTTTCCACAACTTATTAGTTCCTTTTTCCTTTTCTTTTCATTCCATTTTGCGAAACTTCCTTTCTTTTTCTTTTTCTTTTTCTTTCATTTGCACTTTTCTTTTTCTTTTTCTTTCATTTAGCAATATACCATTGTTACCCTCCGGATAATAATTAGTATAATATATATCTTACATCATTTGACCTCTATCGGCGGTATACAAAAAAGCTAGACACACACAAACTTTGGGATTAGTTTGTCAGCTTGGGCGACAACGACGTTTCAGACTGATCTTCTTCCCTCTTTTGTTCGTTGTCGAATAATTGAGACCATGGTCGTGACTTTTCCTTCTCCAGGGATTACGATCTTTTGTAGGTAATGTAGTCTTCATTCTTCCTTCTCCATGTTTCGTCGTCATCAGCATCATCTTCCCTCATCGGATCATCGTACTGGTCATAGTCTTCCTCGTTGGCGACTCCATCCATTCCGGTGATGCTCCTTTTGCTTCTCCTCACGACAACATGGCTGGGATTGATCGGATCAGTTATGATGAAACATTGTGTCACGTGTCTAGCATGTACCCATGGCTCATTTTTGGCGATGGCGTTGACGGTACCGCTATCATCGGAGTCGGGTATACACATGGTAGTCAAATGTCGGTTTTCTCTGTGTACGAACATGTTACTAACGAATCCTTTGATTACCCCATTCATCCTCTCGAATGGCATCATGCTATGGAGGAATGTCGGCCCTGGGTCGATGATGTCGTCCACGATGTGGACACATAGATGCACCACGACATCAAAGAACACGGGCGAGAAGTACATCTCTAGCTGATTCAGTATGACAACAATCTCTTGCTGTAGACTATGGAGTTGCTTCACACTGATCGGCTTTCGAGAGATAGCATCAAAAAAGTGGCATATGTCAGTAAGCGTGTCACGCACATGTGTGTCCATAATCCCTCTAAGTGCAACCAGGACTAACTGCACAATCATCACATGATAGTCGTGAGACTTCGTCCCACTGAACCTTTTTTTCTTAGTGTCCAGATATCTGCTTATCTTCCCACAGTATTCGGAACTAACTTTGATTCCAGCAAGGCACTTGAACAATTGATCGACCTCCTTCGGATCTAAGGTGAAGCAAGAGGGGGGCAATATTGTTATTCCTTCTTGTTTACTTTTTTGCCCCTATCTTCTGTCTCCGTCTCCGTCTCGGTCTCCTCTGACGACCTTTTACCAGCCATTTGAAGATCTTTCCTGATTTTCAAAAATTCCAAGTCTTTTCTTGCCTTCGGCCCGTCCTTGGTCCTCTCCGGCATGTTCATCAATGTTCCAAGCAAACTCTCAAGGATATTTTTTGTGATATGCATTTGATCAAGGCTATGAGGCGTGTCGAGTATGGGCCAGTATTCCAAGTCCCAGAAAACAAATCTCGTCCTTGATATCTTCAGCAGGGGCTCCGGTGCCTTTTTCTTCGTCATTCCCAGCGAGGGGCACTCTTCCCAGTTCTTCAATAACTCATATATTTCTGCACCGCTATGCTTACGTGGAGGACCTCGATGCTCAGCCTTGCCATTGAATAGATCTCCACGCTTTCTCCATGGGTCATCCTTCTCGAGCCATCTTCGATGCCCCATGTACACGATTTTCGAAGACCCGCCATCTTTCGATAGCTGCAGTGAAGTTGTATCAGCCATGCACCTCATGCATCCGCAATATCCATGGCACACCTGGCCGAAGAGATAGTCGTAACCGAGATAGTCCTGCACCGTCGTGATCAGCATGGCTCTCATGTAGAAATACTTTCCTTTGGTTGCATCCCATGTCTTGGCCGGCGTTGTCCATAAGGTCTGTAACTCCTCTTTCAGTAACCCGAGATACAGATTTATATCATTTCCAGGTTGTCTCGGCCCTTGAATAAGCATAGCCATGTGTATGTATTTTTCCTTCATGCACAACCAGGGGGGAGGTTGTACATCCATACGAACACGGGCCATGTGCTATGATTGGTGTTTTGGTTGCCAAATGGATTCATGCCATCACTACTAGCGCCAAGCACGATGTTCCTTGGATCATTTGCGAAAAATTCAAATTCAACATTTAATGCTCTCCACTGGCTAGCATCTACGAGGTGTCTCAGCTTTGGTTCATCTCCGTCATCTGGCTTCACCCTCTCCGCGTGCCAGTGCATAAGCTTTGCTTCCTTAGGATCTACGAAATACCGCTGTAGACGTGGGGTGATCGGAAAGTACCATACAACTTTCTATGGAGCTTTCTTTCCGGCCTTTTTATATCGTGAAGCATTGCACTTTGGACAGATGGTTTTTTCCGCGTGCTCGTTCCGATATATGATGCAATCATTGATGCATGCGCGATATCTAATATGTGGCAGATCAAGAGGGCACACGATTTTGTTTGCCTCCTCGACACTAGGAGGACACAGGCTTCCCGCGGGAAGAACCTTCTTTAGGTACTTCAGAAGCTCATCCAGGCTTGTATCTGTCCATTTGTTTTTTGCCTTCATCTTTAGAAGTTCTAGTGTGAAACTCAAGCGGGTCACCTCGGGATTATTGCAACCATCATACAAAGGAGTCATCGAGTCTACCTCCAATTGCGCCAGTTTGGCCACCTCTCTAGAATCAGCTCTGTCTCTAGTCATCTTCTTGCGAAGCAGGTCTTGAACATGCAGGTCCCACATGGCTGAACTTAGTAGCGACGAATACGGTGGCGTGTCTGCGTCTTCTCCGCCTTGAACTGCCTCTTCGCCATCGACATTTCCGAGGTCGTCTTCCTCTTCGGGCACATAATCGGTCATCTATTCGTCTAGTGGCCCCATGTCGTTATTTCCTGCCCCGTCGACGTCCTCCTCATCATCATCATAATCATCTTCTTCTTCACTTATCCACCGATTATGGCCATGCATGAAACCATGCATGAGCAGGTACGCCTTCAATTTACCACCCTCAAAGGGGTCAAGCCTGACTATTCCTTTGCATTTTCGACACGGACATAAAACATCCCTCAGTCTTTTTCATACATGTCATCCACAGTGGATTGCCAGTATCTTTCCACCATCCTTCCATTGACCTTCATGATCACCTGCGGGCAGGGCAAATATTATAACCACGTATATATGCATGCATGGATCAAATTCATACAAAAATTCGGCATGGCCTTCCCTAAACATAGGACATATTGAGTTTGCATGCCCGAAATTCGCCGAAACGGAATTGAATCGACATTTTGGCAAAACATAGGCAACTAATGTCACCCACATTATTTCATCAAATACACAATGTAGGCAACTCAAATTATGCCACACACAATTCGGTATATATATTCTCATATCGCCCATATATATATAGTTTCAGTCCTATCCACACAAACACCTTTTTTTGCTCACCTATGTGGCGAGAGGGATATCGAGCACCTTTCTTCTTAATTACCTACTAGCTCTAGATATATAGATCTAACTAGCTAGCTAGCTAGCTAGGGAGAGAGAGAGAGAGAGCTAGCTAGCTAGGGAGATAGTGGGAGAGGAGAGGGAGACAAGAGGGAAGTCAT